>NW_012117154.1:3036637-3051457 GCF_000951035.1 Colobus angolensis palliatus
TGGCTCACGCCTGTAATCCCAGCACTTTGAGGGGCTGAGGCAGGTGGATCACCTGAGGTGAGGAGTTCGAGATCAGCCTGGCCAACATGGTGAAACCCCATCTCTACTAAAAATACAAAAATTAGCTGGGTGTGGTGGTGCACACCTGTAATCCCAGCTACTCAGGAGGCTGAGGCAGGAGAATTGCTTGAGCCCGGGAGATGGAGGCTGCAGTGAACCGAGATGATGCCACTGCACTCCAGCCTGGCCGACAGAGTGAGACAATATCTCAAAAAAAATGAAAAAAAAAAAAAAAAGAGAGATTGGCAAGGGTACAGGTATGTAGGGACCTTAGCTCCTTGAGGGCAGGGACCTGTCACACTGATCGCAGTATCAGCACCCAGGTACTTACTATCAAAATGATCAGCATACGGATGATCATTTGTCTGCATCTCAGTTTGCCTCTTTTGGTGCTTCTCTAAAAAATAAAAAAAGGAAGAGCTTAAACTCTTACATGATTCCTGTCTTTGCGCTGGGAAGAAGACTCTGGATTCTTTTGTTCTTCAGGAGAGTCCCTTGTAAAGCTTTTGCCATAGTTCTATTCCAGGGGCACTGTCATATTTATACCTAACACAGCTAAGGGGCATCTTTACATTGTCAGCTTGATGCTACATAGCATGATGCTTATGTAGACTGTTTACCCAGTTTAAAAGTTGCAATGTGCAAAATACATACTGAAAATATTGCACTTTTGTCTACGGAAATTGTAATTTACACAATCCTTTAAAAAACTTATTCATACGAAATAACAGAGAACGGGAAATAGCATTAAGGCTGTCATGCTCAAGTGGGGGAGGGGCAGACTCAGGGAAACCAATTAGGAAGCAAGTAAAATAATCCAGACACCAGATGATGGGGGCCTGGACCAAGGCGGTGACAGTGGGGGTTGAGAGAAATGGTAGAATTGTGAATCTATTCGGGTGCATTTTGAAGGCAGTGCTGACAGACTGAAGGTGAGGAAGAGAAAAACAGGACTCAAGCAGGATACAAGGCTCGGGCAACTGGAGGATGGAATTCCCAGCAACTATGACGGGTTAAGATTGTGGGAGGACAGGCTTGGCTTGGGGAATTATTGAGAGCTGTCTTGGATAAGCTGCGTTTGAGATGCCGTAGACATCCAAGTAGGGATGTGGCAGGCAGCTGAATGCAGGGGTCTGGTGTTCAGGGGAGGAGCGAGGGCTGGGAATGCACACTTGGGGCTCACTGGCATTCAGGTAGGCTCTGAGTACAGGAGACTGGATGAGTTCATCTAGGGATTGAGAGTAGACAGCAAAAAGGCTCAAGCTCACATTCAGCCGTGAAAAAAAACTGGGCTCTGAAAAAACTTAACCGTTGGCTTAAGTGTGGCAACGAAACATTAACACGCTGAGGGGAGGGTGTGGATCAAGAGTCGCGAGACTGGGCGAGTGGGGGACATACACAGAGAAGACATTTCAAAAGATTTAGATTCCTGCGACATAGGGAGATGCCAGCGCTAAGGTTTCAAAGAAAAACGAATCCCAAGCAAAACAGCAAGTAAGCAAAGGCAAAATCGGAGGTCAGATAGAAGATTCAGATAGAAAAACCCGAAAGTCCCTCCGTGGGGCGGCGGTGAGATCGCCCTCTGCCCCCTCGCCGGACCCAGGCGCGGCCCCGCGCTCGGTCACCTCGGCCCAGGCGTCCCCCCTGCCCAGGGGGCCTGAGAGTTCGTGTGTCGCCGGGGCGCCCGGCCACTGCCGAGCCGGAGTAGCTGTTCCTTGCCAGACTGCGCTGCGAGGAGGAAACGGCGGGGCGCCAGCGAGGCAGGCAGGGGCGAGGACGGAGTGACCGGAGATACCGAAAGCCCAGAAAGAGCGTAGCAGGCGGGTCCGGACGGGACCAGTGTTGGGACTGTAACAGGGCAACCGGCTGTGGCGGACGACGGCGGCAGTTCGGCCGTTACCTGGTCCGCGCGGTTCCCGCGACTGCAGCAAGGCCGCAGCGCCGGCGCGTCGCCATGGAAACCGGTGCGCGAGGCCTGCTGGGAAGCGCGGCCTGCGGGGGCGGGACGCGCGCATGCGCACTCGGGCAGCGGACGCCGCGGCCGGGAGGGCGTGTTTGGCCTGGAGGTCAGTGTGGCCTCGCGTTTTTCTTCGGTTCGGGGAAGTTAGTTGCTTGTGTAGATGTCTGTAAACGAGCCTCCTGCCGTCCCTGTTCGGCGCCTAGGACCCTGCCTGCCCCCGTGGCCGCACCGGGAGCGAGGGAGCTTGTCGTGTTTCACGCGTTCTGGCGCTCTGGCGCCCTCTTAAGGCTCTGCCAGCCTTAAGAGGCTTGAGTCAGTAGGCGCGTGTAAACGCCTACCGGTAGGCTGCTAGGCAGCAGGTGTAGACGCCTGGTCAGTGCCTGGGAAGCACAGTTTTCCTATTAACCCCGTGTCATAAACATGGTTTTTTTTGTTTTGGTTTGTTTTTGTAAAACAAAATCTGATGACAAAACAATGCATTATTTGGCGTAGAGAATTTAGAAATGTACAGGCAAGTCCAAAGCAAAAGTTAAAATCACCTAGATGATGGAGTTACAGGTGCTTTTTAATGACAGCATAGGAATTTGGCATAATTTAGGAAGACTTACATTGTTTCCTTTTATTTATTTACTTTTTTTCCTGTATCAAAGCCATGTTGAATATCCTTGCAGATGAATCTTTGACGTCACCCCTGACTGTTTCATTAGGATAAATTCCTACATGTGAGGTTACAGGGCCAAAACATATGCTCACTTTGAGGCTTTCTAAAGGTAGAGGGAAACTGCCTTCTAGCAAACGTTCCAATCCTTGGCCCGCATTGGAAATTCTCTTTTTTCTTACAATTTTTTTTTGCCCATGTTGGCATCTTTGATTGTATTCACTTCCTTGTTAGTAGGAAGAATAGACTTTTTCCCATATCTTTCGTGCCATTTGTCCTTATTGTGTGATTTGCGTTTTCCTGTCTTTTATTCATTTTAAAACTTGGCATTCATCTTTGTAAAAATTGGTTTTGTAAGAACTTTTGATGCTTGAAAACTTGGCTTGCGATGTACGTTGCAAATATTTCCTCAGTTTGTCTGTTACCTTTAATTTTGTTTACCGTGTATTTTGGTATTTGTGTAGAATCAAGCTTATTAGATTTCTTTTTATAGTTTCTGCATTTGGTTTTTATATAAAAGGAGAAACAGGTGTTTTTTTTTTTCAAATTGACTTTAATCCTGCTTTGGTAGAAGTGGGTTAGGACAAGCTTTCTCTCCATATCGCCATTTCTTCCTCTAGAAATGCATGACCTACCCTGAGTTTTGGTGGGCCATGCATTTCTAGAACTCCTTAGGTAAGGAATTATCCATATAACATGGGTGCCGGTTGTTTCTGCTGGTGGTGATGGTTGGGGCAACATCTCCAGGTAGGCAAACATTAGACAAATGTCACCCTAGACTTGGCATTATGGAAGGATGGACTGATGCTTGGTGGCTGGTGGTGGTCCCATGACAGTAACAAGAGCAGAGGTTTGCCGTTGAGGGGACATCTAACCCTGGAGCTCAAGACTGGAGGAACTGAAAGGTAGAGGTTCCTTAGAATGGGTTCCTCCTCTTTTCTACCAGCTTTTCCCAGTCTGTAGACATGATAAGGTCACTCTGCAAATCTGCCCTTGAATCTTTCTGTTACAATTGAATAGTCTTTGTTTTTTTTTGAGACATATCACTCTGTTGCCTAGGCTGGAGTGCAGTGCTGCCATCTCAGCTCACCACAACCTCTGTTTCCCGTTTCCTGGGTTCAGGCGATTCTCCTGCGTTAGCCTCCTGAGTAGCTGGGATTACAGGTGTGAGTCACAACACCTGGCTAATTCTTTTTGTATTTTTAGTAGAGATGGGATTTTGTGATGTTGTCCAGGCTGGCCTTGAACTCCTGGCCTTAAGTGATCTGCCCACCTCGGCCTCCCAAAGTGTTGGGATTTCAGGTGTAAGCCACCGTCCCCAGTCTTTGCTTTTGCTTTTGAAGGGGGTTGTTCTTTTCTGTGTATACAATGGAAGGAGAAGAGCCATGGTCTTTTGCTATTCTGGTGGGCATCTCCATCATGCCACATAATAAGCATAGCCTTTATTTGTCTGTATTAGGTTCCTAGGGATGCTGTAACAGATTACCATGAACTTAGGGGCTTAGAACAGTAGAACTTTATCGTCTCACATTTCTAAAGGTCACAAGTATGAAACCAAATTATCTGAAAGTTCATGTTTCCTCTGAAGGCTCTTAGGGAGAATTCTTGGACTCTTCCAGCTTCTGGGGGCTCCTGCTATTCCTTGGCTTGTGGCAGCACCACTCCAGTTTCTACTTCCATCTTCACAGGGTTTTCTGCTCTGTGTCTTCCTGTCTTTCTCTTCTTAGAAGGACAACCAGTCATTGGACTTAGGGCCTACCCTAAATCCAGGATGATTTACTCACAAGGCCCCCCAAATGATTACATCTGTAAAGACCCTATTTCCAAATAAGTTTACATGCTGTAGTTTGGGTGAACATGAATTTTGGGGAACAATATTCAACCCACTACAGTTATTGTGGTGATCATTCCCATCATTCTACATAATAAACACGTGTCTTTATTTGTCATTTTAAGTTATCTGTAAAGTTATGTAAATCAAAACATATCGTCTGGTGTCATTTATCATGAGATCATCTGGGGGTCCCTATGAAGTTTGTAGCCAGTAACTCATGTCTTTAAATCAAAATTAGTCAAATCAAAAAGTGATGTTATTTGACTTGTTAAAATATACTCCAACAGATGGACAAAATAAACTACTGGTTCCTAAAATGAGATGCACCAAAAACAGAATGTCCTACTCGGGAGGCTGAGGCAGGAGAATCACTTGAATCTGGGAAGTGGAGGTTGCAGTGAGCCGAGATCAAGCCACTGCACTCAAGCCTGGTGACAGTGTGAGACTCCATCTCAAAAACAAAAAACAAAAAACAAGCAAACAAAAAAAACCCCAGACTGTCACAGCAGAAGGATGAGGAGTTAGTTATGTATTTTTGCATTATTAACTGCTATTAAGTAAGCACAAACCAGCTTCGAAAAAGCATAGCCAACACAACTTCAGCTGGAAAATTTCCAACTGACCCCGATAGACTGCCTAATGCCAGCCAATGGAAACATTCCCTCCCTCACTACACACGCCTGCCAATGCCTTGCGGTCCTACTACAACTGCAGCTGGACAAAGGACTGGTCTTATAAACATTCTTTATTAATAAACAGCTGCAGACCTCAAGCCAATTTCCGCCAGCTTATAGAAATTGCACGTAAAATGTCTTTGTGCCCTATAGTTCACCCGTTGATGTAAAGAGCCAAATTCCATCTCTTTTTAATGCTAGAACTCCACCCCAAAGTGAGCATGGAATGTATGATACATACACGTTTACTCACTGCACAGGTGCCTGAATTTCCTCATAAATATTAGTAGATCCTCTGCAACCTTGCTCAGTATGTATGTAAGGCTGACTCTGTAAGACACAGATAACAGCTCCTTCCTCCCTTCTGCAGCGTGTGCGTTTTTGGTTTTTCCTGTAAGCTGCATTCCCCAATCTGCAGGTTATATTTCCCTCTAAAAATAAAGTCTCCTTTCCTTCCTCGGTGGATCTCCTGGTCTTTGTGAACAGACGCAAACAGCAAGCACTGGAGATGTTGAATGGTTGGCTGCCTGCATCTTCACTAAATTATACAGCTTCTTTCTGAAGTGGATTTTGTAAGTCAGGGGTTCCTTGAGCTTTATTTTAAGAGGCATTGGGAATGTTCGGTATTCCTGTTAATTATGGTGAAGCTCATTCGTGTCATTAGTGTAAAAATACGTTAGAAGGAATCTTTCAGCTGGAGTTTTCAGATTTTTAATTTGTACATGTTTGTGGTCATTTTGAAAAGAATAAACTCAAATTCATAGTGAAAAGGGAGCACCAGGAATTTGAGGGTAGCATCTCAGGAGCTTCTCTTACGGTGTGGAGAGAAATGGGTGGGGCTCAAGTCTTGGATATGCCATTTCCTGTTTCCATCATCTCTAGTTCTGTGTCCTCATGGTGAGTGGGCATAATAATGGAACACAGTTTTAGGGTTCTTGTACAGGTTAAGGGACTGGTTTATGCAAAGCACCTAGAGCAGATCTGGCACGTGGACGACACCTACAAATTGTTAGCTGTTATTTCAGTAAGAAACTAATTTCTCCCCAGGGTTTACAGATGGAGGAGATGTCATTATTGAGGGCAGTTTTCACCTGATATGATCAAGAGATGCGTATTCTCTAGAGCATATGATAATCTAGCTATAGTTTATGTTACTAACTTACAAAGTCATTAGAAAATATGCCCCCACTTTCTTCAAGAATATTTGGCGAAATATGGCATGCTTATGTGGCAGACTTTAAGGTGTGAAAATATATAATTGTATGAAAAACTAATACATACTGTAGAAATTTTGAAAATGCAGAAAAGAAAAATTACACTGATCTGTAATCCTTGGTGTGCTTTAAAATAAAATTTATAATTCTACTGACTTAAATTTGGGGAACCATTAATCATCCTCATTAAGGACTTTATTTTTGGAGCGGCTAACTTTGCATGTTGAAGCCAAAAGTTAAATTTTGGTAGTCAACCTCAATCATTCATTGTGATGGAGAGGCATTTAAGTTATATTCCGGGAACTGGGATATTCCGGGGACTGGGATGTCTTTTCTCATTGCAGACACCTACCTGAGGCCGGGGGAAACATACCTCTGGGGCTCTGGGACTCAGGTGAAGAGGGAGTACAGAAGCCTGGGAGATTCCTCTCTGCTCAGAACGTCGGTGCCACCCAATCCATGATGAGCAGCAGGGGATTTTAAAAAGGGAGCCGGAGAACAGACAGAGAGACAGTAAGAGACTCAGTTAGCTAAGAGAGCTAAATATCCCCCAGGTGCTTCTTGAAAAACTAACCCTTTGTCCCTAATGCCCTTGATCTTGATTTTGAAACCTACCAGAAGAATTTGGGTAGCTGGCATTTGGGCTTCTTTGCTAGATTTTGTATTCATTTAATTTGTTTGTTTGATTTTGTTTTGTTTTGTTTTGTTTTGTTTTGAGACGGAGTTTCGCTCTGTCGCCCAAACTGGAGTGCAGTGGCCGGATCTCAGCTCACTGCAAGCTCCGCCTTTCGGGTTCACGCCATTCTCCTGCCTCAGCCTCCCGAGTAGCTGGGACTATATGGTTTTGTTTTAGAGATGAGATCTTGTTCTGTCACCCAGGCGAGTGCAGTGGGTGCGATGGTAGCTCACTGCAGCCTCAAACTCCTCGCTAAAGGGCTCAGCGATCCTTCCACCTCAGCCTTCCAAGTCACTGGAAATACAGATACAGGCGCCTGCCAACACGCCTGGCTGGGCTTCTTTTTGTTGTTGTTGTTGTTGGTAAAGTTGCACTTCACTATGTTACCCAGACTGGTCTTGAACTTCTGGGTTCAAGCAATCCTCCTGCCTTGACCTCCCAAGGTGTTGGGATTACAGGCGTGAGACACCGCCCTGGCCCTTCTCTAACTTTTAACACAATTCAGAGTACCTATTAAAATGTATAAACACACACACACACACACACACCATATATATATAAGTATATATATATAGTGTGTGTGTTTATATAATATGTATGTGTGTGTGTTTATATATATATATGTATAAACACAAAGTACCTATATAAACAAAGAGCCTATTATAAACAGATTACTTAGTTTTTTTTCCCAAGGACTTTAAAACAGTTAATAAACTTCAAGTCAGTGACAAGTAAATAAAATAATGAGACAATTGGCTTGTTGCAGTCGTGAGTATTGACAAGCCAGCGGCTATTTCCCTGCCTCCCTGGATGTCAGTGAAACTTTAGATGGCCCATGGCTGGTCAGTTTCTGTTCTTGAGGAGAAACAGGTGGGAAAGAGAGCACACTGGAAACGCGCCACTCCTAAAGGGATTTCTATTGTATGACAGTTTACTTAAAAAAAATTTTTTTAACCTGCCAGGAAAAAAAAAAAAAAGAAGTTGCTCTTTACTTAAAGGCCTCTGTGGCTATTCTGACCCTTCCAGTTTATTTGTTTGCCAAAAGTCCCGTAAACCCAGCCTCCTCCTAGACTGAGGTGGTGTTTTCTGGGCCTTTCCAGTTCCGAAGAGCTCCTCCCTCACTTCTTTCGCCTCCTGCCCTTCTCTTAACGAGGCCCCACCTCCCTTTGCCCCAAGGCATCTCTGCACAGGTCTCCGATTGGTGCACAGCACAGCCTGGCCTTTTAGGGACTGTTGTCGGGCATTTAAAGTGATAGGGAAATGGTTCAGTGGCTGCTTTTATCAACCAATCAAATATTTTCCTGACAGATCCCAAAATATTCCTGGGCCAATGGAGGGGGGAGCCCAAGATGCCTCTGACAAAGCCTCTTAAGTTGGAGCGGGAGGGCCGGAGCTCAGTGGAGCCCTGGGCTGCCGCCAGCCCCGACCTGGCACTTGCTCGCCTGTGTCACTGTCAGGACTTGTCTAGCAGCGCATTCCCTAACAGGGGTGTGTTGGGGAGGAGTCCTCTTTCCAACTGTCGAAATGGTTATCAAAGTGTTTGTTGCTACCTCTTCTGGGTCCATAGCGGTAGGTGTCTGGTGGACTCTTTCTTCCTATACTCTTTTCTGAATAACTCAGGGTTGGAAGTATGGCCAACGTTGGCCTTCAGTTTCTTTTTTGCATGTAGTCAGCTGTGGCTCTGCAATAAGTATGTGCGCCCTTTGCTTTCTGCATTTGATTTCATAGTGTAGAAAAAGCATGGAAAGGGTGTAATCTGGATGGTTGGGTGTGAAAAGGGATTCCAGGAAGGAGACGTGCTTGATGCTAGAGTTTTTAACATGTGATTTGTGTTGTGTTGCCTTGTGGATATCATAGAATCAGGGACTTTTTTTGTGTGTTTCTGCCATTCATTCTGCAGGGCTTAAACTAATTTAAAATTGCAAATAAACGACACTTTGTGTAACACTGTTTGGAGCGGACGATGAACCGGATTGCTAAAATGACTCCGGGGTGTAATCACTTGTATATGCCATGTAATGATGTAACCATACTGAAAGTGTAAAGTTAGCATGTGTAATACATTGTTTGAGGAAAGTGATGTCACAGTGACCAGAGCAAACGTCTCTCAGGCCACAGTTATAAACACTCTAGGCATTCAGACGGCCCCAAAATAAGAGCTAAACGCCGACCTCCGTAACAGTGCTTTGTCTAATTTTCTTGAGACCATCCACCTCTTCAATTCTGGCCTTCATTCTGTGCAGGCTAGACCTGCCATAAGAAATAGGGCTGATGAAGTGACACTTTTCTCTTTGGAAATGGGTAAGACTTTGATTTTAGGATTGAACACATATAGTGTCTATCTGTCTGGGACTGATATTTTGGCCAGCATTTTAGCAGCAGTTAGGCTGTGAAGAGAAAAAACAGTTTTATTAAACCCAAGAGTTAGAGACGAGCAAGGCGGCTGTTTCCTTTTATATCTAGTTTCTGGAGGATCTCAGGTTTCTGCTCGGATTTCAGCAGCCACTCTGCCAGAGATGGTACCCAGAGTAAGCCATTGGCTGGGGTGACAGCCCCAAAGGCAGCCGCCGAGTGCCACCACTCCCAGCCCCGAAAGTTCAAGAGATTTCCGGAAAGGGTGAGAAGAAAACAAGAGACAATATCTTGGCTGTCCCTTCTGCGAAGCACAACTGATGAGCGATTGTTTTAGTGATCTCTAGAACAAGTTAACCGAAAAAGATGAGGACCCACTCCAAGTGTGAAACTCTGCAAAATCTTTTGTGGTTATTGATGACTGCTGAAGCTTTCAGTTGATATAGAAGAAGTGCATTTTTTGGCTATTTGGATAAAAAATAATTTTTGGGAAGAAAATGGCTTTGGTGGGCTTTAAATATGTTGTTGATGCTCATTGCTGAAAACTTTACCTCTTACCTGCCAGTCCTCTATGTAGTCTGTAGACCTGGTCTACATATTCTTCAGAAGACAATAAGTTAATGGATTTTTTAGGTTTATTTGATGTCCTGTGTTCTTGAAGTTTGGGCCCATAATTTAGTTAGCTTCGGATGACCTGGAGATGCAACGTTCATCCCGGGGTCTTGGAAAAGTCAAGTTAATTTTGGTTCCCTAAGCAAATGTTTCAGTGCCGTGTGTAACTGTGTGACCTTGGGAAAGTTACTTCGCCTTGTTAAGCCTCAATTTCCTTGTCTGTAAAATGAGGATAAGAATAGTGCCTACCTCATAGTGTTGTCATGAGGACTGATGAAATGATGTGCTTCGGTGCCTCGCATGGTGTCAAGTGTTTATCAGCACTCAGGAAATGTTCTAATGATTAGTGAATGTTATTTATACTTACTAGCTACTATTAGTTAATATTACTTGCTACTATAATTGTTACTTTTATTATTAGTTACTGTTAATTAGGATTTCAGTTATAATTAGTAGTTACTGTAATTATTAGCTAATATTATTTAGTAGATCGGGGTCTATGATCAGTATGTGTGAGAAGAATTTTCCTGAAGCACATTCATGGGAGAATTTCTGCCTTAGCCATAAGAATGAGAATTGATTATCCCCACGGTGTCAGTGCTAATGATTTTTTCATGGGTAGAGAAATGTCACTCAAAAGCTTCTTGGCAGGAAAACCCCAGCGTGGCTTCTTGTGGCCATGCTACTGTGTGGCAGTCAGTCTGCCAAGCCTTTCCTACTTATTTCTTCAGCCTGTACATTTAAAAAATGGATTCTTGCCCGACACCTCATCAGTAAGGGCATTCTGACTTCTGTTGGTTGAATGAAATAAATGAGAAAGGAAAAGCAAATTGTAATCTCCTTTTGAGGAATTAAATACATGCAGCTGTGTATTACATCTCAATTTTAATTGTTGACTCTAAAGCGCTGTCACACATTTGACCACGTTCTGGACAGATTTGGGTAAAGAGACCCTGGGGAGCAGGAGAGGGCGCGGGACTTCTCCCAGGACCCTCCTTTCTTCCAGAAGGCCACAGTGCGGCAGGGGGGCACAAAGGGAGACAGGACAGTCCCTGCTGTCTCCAAGATGCACAGCCCCTGGAACTGATGTTTAAAGACAGACCCTCATGGTGGCCCTTGGGCTTCTCAGTCCTTTCTCTGTCTTGATCGACTGTGTAAATATCGTGGGAAAAATATGACTCTTGAATTAGATCAGTCTGAATGTCATTCCTGGAAAATTCACTCATTTATTGGAGCCTCAGCATTGTTATAAAATAGCCATCCAAATACCTATCTGGATGGCCCGTGTGACAGTGCACTGGGATGGTGGTGTGCTACATGGTGCCTGACAGTGTAGGTTTTCAGCCTGGGATACAGAATGATTTTCCATGCATCATCATCTTCAGTTCCCACCAAAACCCCATGAGGAACGCATTGTTACATCCAGTTTGCAGATGAAGAAATTGGAGATCAGAGCCCTTGCTCAGAAAGCAGCCTTCCAAGCTAGGATGGAAACACAGGTCGTCTCTGACTCAAATCCAGTGTGCTTTATACTACAGTACAGTGATCTCAGTTGGAAAGTCTCCTAACTGTACAAGACAATAAACGAGAGATGCCAAGTGAGTGGCATTAAGAGGTGCTGCTGTCAGATCACTCCAACACAGTCTAGTAGCTAACAGTGTCTGGGTGACTTTAGGACAGAGAACAATACTTTCTTATAAGTAAATGTAACAGGATAGGAAAATGGAGCTCTCTGAGTGTTCACTGAGGTCCCAGAGGCTCCCAACAATGACACACACCCAAGTACCCCCAGATCCTACCCAGGACAGACAGTGCAGCCTGGGGGGCCAGCATGGGCCATGGCACCCTGGAGGGTGGAGAAGGGGCAAAGGGGGAAAGGTGAAGAGTAGGAGTGTGTCCATGATGGGAACTGATGCGGTGCTGTGCACACCCCTCCCTCTGGGCCGTAAAGGGAAGGACTCTTCCAAGAGCTGATGCTGTGTCCCTGGGAGTCAGCTCAGCAGGTGTTGTGAGGAGCTGCGCTTTGCAGGCCCAGAGGAGCTCCTTGATCCGGGACCCCGCGAGGGGGAGGACTTTGGAGGAGAGGGGCCCCATGCTAGAGCCAGGACGTAGGGGTACAGCAAGACGACAGTGCCGGCCAGGTTAGCTCATGTGTTGACTCCCCTCTTCCCTTCTCTGGCCTGGATCCTAAGACCCTTTTCTGCAGGCTCCCAGCCCAGGCAGAACTCAAGTGCCCCGAATAACCTGATGAGCAACGCATTGGGCCCTGTTTAAATGACTGGTGTTTGGGGGATCACAGGGGGGCAAACAGATTTCATTTTCTTCTTCTTTTTCTCTTTTTTTGGAGATGAGAGCTGAGAAACAGCACTTAACACAATGCCATGTGTCCAGCAGTCCCGCAGTGGACCTGGATGCAATTGCCTGTCTCGTGAAGCTTAATCGTAACATCGTCTTCCCCTCCCATTGTCTCCATCTCTTTTTGCCTTTCTAATAGAAGAAACGTAAGTCAAGACTTTTGGAAATGTTTTTCATCTATTCCAAACTTGTGGAATAAAATACAGCTTTTTTTTTCTCATGCCCTGAGGCATGGTTGGTAGAATGGAAATAATGTTGGTGAGGTGGCTTGGACCTGGGCCAGCTGCCTCCGTCAGGCTCCCAAGAGGGTATCTTAGAAGGCTTTGGAGAAGAAGCAGACAGGGGTTTCAACCGAATAAAGGAGTTGCCTTCTGAATAGTTAATTACAAGTAAAACTGCCTAAAATAAAGGCATCTCTACTCTTTGAAACAGCAAAGTGATCTCTGAAAAGATCTAAGGGAATAAGTGCTTTATAAAATGGCATGAATAGTTATGGACAGGTTGGAAAATATGTGTAGAGAGTGTGGTTAATTTAAATGATGATTTAGTCCAACAACCTGTCATCAGGTCTGATGGGATTTTGTAATGTTGAAAATTCAGCCATGAAGCTGTGGAATTTGGAGCAGTTTCCATGCGGAGGCACAGAGGCCAGGCATCCACAGTACAGCTGTTGGAGGAGGGCACCTTGGTGGGGAGCACTCGCCTCCTCCTTTGGTTCTCATAGACGTGATCCTGGGGAATTACCGGAGTCTGTTTGGCAGAAGTTTAAGAGAAATTCCATCATTCCGCACCTTTCTGTCTATCTGTATTTATTTGTCCATGCTTGTCCTAAACTTTAATACCTTTGTTGTCCTGAGTCTTACAGATTCAGTAAGTGTTGTATTATGGTGAACAGAGCCTTTAATTTACTGATCTAATGTTTTTAGTTCCATTATCTTTTTTATATTGATGGTATAAGTGTTAATTAAATTAAATGTGTGTTTACCATTTATGTTTATATGTGATTTGTATACTTATTTATATAAACTTTTATAATATATATTGACTTTATGTCAATTTTGTTTTAAAAATTAACACAGTAAATATAAAATTTAAAAAAGTTAAAAACTACTTGATATTAATTTATATTATATACTGTATATACCATGTATAATCAAATCACCATCAAGACCAAATTATATATAAATCATATAAATTATATATAAGTTATATCATAAAAATTACATAAAAATCTTATATAGTTATATATAAAAATCTTATATATTATTATTAGATATTATAGTTATATATACAAGTCTTATATATAAGATTATATAGTTACACATATAAATCTTATATGTAAGATTATTATAGTTATATATATAAATCTTACTGTATATAAGATTATTATATATTATATAGTTATATAATTTGGTCTTGGAGGTGATTTGGTTCTAGGGCTTAAGTATCCAGATTTGTCTTACCTTTCCTTATGTTATGAAACACCCAGCTGGGCAACGTGGGTCTTGGGTCTTGCCTGTAATCCCAGCACTTTAGGAGGCCGAGGCAGGTGGATCACTTGAGCCCAGGATTTTGAGACCAACCTGGGCAACATGGTGAAACTCCATCTCTACCAAAAAATACCAAAAATTAGCCAGACATGGTGGTGTGTGTCTGTAGTCCCAGCTATTCGGGAGGCTGAAGTGGGAGAATCACTTGACCCTGAGGAGGTTGAGGCTGCAGTGAGCCAAGATCGTGCCACTGTGCTCCAGCCTGGGCAACAGAGGGAGACCCTGTCTCAAACAAAACAAAACAAAACAAAACAAACAAAATCCCCAAAGAAACACCCTAACACCCTATACGTGAGTCATTAAATTTGGCAAAAGTGAATAAAATAGATATTTTGGTTCACATATCTCTAAGAAAGGAGTTGAGTTTAGTTCAAAGAGGGTTTGCATCCAGATATTAGATTTGGGACAGGAATGTACCTTTTACAGTGTTTGTTTGAAACCCTCAAAGTGTAGTCCTTCTTGTAAACAAGGCACATGAAAATGACAAGGGGCCTTCGTGCTCTGTAAAACATTTTTATGAGTTGTTTTTATATGAGATGAGAAGCCTTTAAAAAATTGAGATGTTAGATATTTTCATGTCAAAGAAAATATTTAAAGTTTTATTTATTTATTATTTATTATTTTTGTTTTTATTTTTAAATTTGAGATGGGGTCTTGCTCTGTCACCCAGGCTGGAGTGCGGTGGCGCAATATTGGCTCACTGCAACCTCTGCCTCTTGGGTCCAAGTGATTCTCCTGCCTCACAGCCTCCTGAGTAGCTGGGATTACAGATAAGTGCCACCACACCCAGCTAATTTTTGTATTTTTAATAGAGACAGGGTTTCACCATGTTGGCCAGGCTGGTTTCAAACTCCTGACCTTGGGTGATCCACCTA
>NW_012117154.1:3052637-3055169 GCF_000951035.1 Colobus angolensis palliatus
CTCCTGCCTCAGCCTCCCGAGTAGCTGGGACTACAGGCGCCCGCCACCTCGCCCGGCTAGTTTTTTGTATTTTTTAGTAGAGATGGGGTTTCGCCCTGATAGCCAGGATGGTCTCGATCTTCTGACCTCGTGATCCGCCCGTCTCGGCCTCCCAAAGTGCTGGGATTACAGGATTGAGCCACCGCGCCCGGCCAATTTTTAAATTTTTTGTAGAGATGTGGTCTCTCAACAAAAATTTGTTTGCCCAGGCTGGTCTTGACCTCCTGGGCTCAAGCGATTCTTCTGCTTTCAGCCTCCCAAAGTGCTGGGATTACAGATATGAGCCACCGCACCTGGCCTGATTACACTTTCTGTCAGTTTCTCCCTGTGGTTATTAAAATGGGATCCACAGAGTCTGCTGTAACTTATTTGCCAGTGTTTATAAAAGATGACATCACACATTTTCAGGAGTGAATTCTTTGAAGAGAGAAAGTTGTAATTGCTTTTGTAATTGTTTATGGGGAAGGAGTTCTAAGCTTGAGGGATGGCCACGTTGGTACGAACTGGCTACTGGCAGATACGGTCATTACACATTACACAGGTAGAGAAAGGATATTCAACCATGTTCCCTTAGGTGTGGCTGCACTACTCTCGGAGAGGAGCCAGGTGTGAGCAGGAAAGGAGGAATCTGTGGGAGAAAAGGGTTGTTTCGCTGTGTGGCTTTTTTGTGCTGGGAGAAACATCCTCCAGCTTTTTCTAGCCCCTACTTGTGCCCTTCCCCTCCAATAATCTCTATGTGAGCTTTTTAATCTCCTGTAATATTTCTGAAGCTACTTTTAGTTCAATGTAACTAATACTCTTATTTTCATAACTGAATGAAATGCATTTTAGTGTGGGTATACTTGATACTTGAATTTCATAGTAAAGTATCTTTTTTATTTTATTATTTTGTTTTAATTTTTAAAAAGTAAATAAAAAAAATTTTTTTTGAGACAGAGTCTCACTCTGTCTCCCAGGCTGGAGTGCAGGGCTTACTACAACCTCTACCTCCCAGGTTCAAACGATTCTCCTGCCTCAGCCTCCCGAGTAGCGGAGATTACAGGCGCACACCACCACGCCCAGGTAATTTTTGTAGTTTTAGTAAGAGTCAGGATTTCACCATGTTGGTCAGGCTGTTCTCGAACTCCTGACCTCGTGATCTGCCCGCCTCGGCCTCCCAGAGTGCTGGGGTTACAGGTGTGAGCCACCGCACCCGGCCTTCTCTTCTTTTTTAAACAAAATTTTTATTTTATTTTTAAGAGACAGAGTCCTGCTTTGTCACCCAAGCTGGAGTGCAGTGGGACAATCAGCACACTGTAACCTCAAACTCCTGGGCTCAAGCAATCCTTCTGTCTCAGCCTCCCAAAGTCCTGGATTATAGGCATGAGCCACATTGTCTGGCCTCTTTTTTCTCTTCTTTCCCTTTTCCCAATCCCTTGTCTTCCTAATTCTTACTTACTTTTTGGCCATTAAAGCTTTGCAAAAAATTAAAAGTATTTTGAAGACTGCAAAAAAGATACGAGAGCGTCTCTATTCCAATTAGGGCGTGTTAAAAGACAACATTACAACTCATCTAGTTTTGTAGATTTTTTTTTTTTTTTCCGACAGAGTTTTGCTCTTGTTGCCCAGGCTGGAGCGCAATACCACAATCTTGGCTCATTGCAACCTCTGCCTCCTGGGTTCAAGCGATTCTCCTGCCTCAGGCTCCCTGTAGTAACTGGGATTATAAGGCATGCGCCACCACGCCCGGCTAATTTTGTATTTTTAGTAGAGATGGGGTTTCTGCATGTTGGTCAGGCTGGTCTTGAACTCCTGACCTCAGGTGATCTGTCTGCCTCGGCCTCCCAAAGTGCTGGCATTACAGATGTGAGCCACTGTGCCCGGCCGTTTGTAGATCTTAATTGGCTTCTGTGATTCCAGAATCTGGCAGCAGTCCAGGCCAAAAAATGGTTCACAAAGCTCTGCCCCACTACACGTGCAGGTTATATTTATCGCCAAGAAAAGGAAATGACATTCAGAAAAAGGATGTGAGGTACAGATAGCTAGGTTGGGTTCTAACTCAGTGTTTGCCTTATTTGAAAGTGGTTTGAATAGTTGACCTTCTGTGATTGGCTAAAGCTTGTCTGCTGTCATTAACTGAAACTCAGCTCTGGTTACAAAGGCTAATTTCTAGTTAAGTTTTCAGTTTGTTTACGTACTAAGCTAGGTTGCAGTTCATTACCTAGGACTCCTATGGAGTCTTCTAAAGCCCAAATTTAGTTTTAACAGTTGATCATACAATAATTAATTAATTAATTAATTAATTAATATTTTTTTTGAGACGGAATCTTGCTCTGTCACCCAGGCTGGATTGCAGTGGCATGATCTCGGCTCACTGCAACCTCCACCTCCCGGGCTCAAGTGATTCTCCTGCCTCAGCCTCTCAAGTAGCTGGGATTACAGGCATGTGCCACCAGGCTTGGCTAATTTTTGTATTTTTAGTAGAGATGAGGTTTCACCATGCTGGCCAGGATG
>NW_012117154.1:3055219-3078280 GCF_000951035.1 Colobus angolensis palliatus
AGTGCAGTGGCGCGATCTTGGCTCACTGCAACCTCTGCCTCCTGGGTTCAAGCAATTCTCCTGCCTCAGCCTCCCAAGTAGCTGGGATTACAGGCATGTGCCACCAGGCTTGGCTAATTTTTGTATTTTTAGTAGAGATGAGGTTTCACCATGCTGGCCAAGCTGCTGTGGAACCTCTCACCTCAGGCAATCCACCTGCCTCGGCTTCCCAAAGTGCTGAGATTACAGGTGTGAGCCATCGCACCCAGCCTGATTATGTAATAATTTAAACATTGATGATACTAAAATTTCAGAAATTAAACAGTCATTTTGTTGACCCTTTATAACAAAGAGGTGTGATTCTATTATTTTCCTTGTTTGAATACTTAACAAAGTTATTTGTGTTGTATAGTGTAACTAGAGGAAGGATTTAATTTTTGTACATGTAAACAAAATATTTTTCATAAACAGCCTAATAATATTTCTCTACTCTTGACCAGATTAGGAAGAAACAGCAAGAAGTAGTGGGTTTTTTGGAGGCGAATAAAATCGACTTTAAGGAATTAGATATTGCTGGAGATGAAGACAATAGGAGGTGGATGAGAGAGAATGTTCCTGGAGAGAAAAAACCTCAAAATGGAATTCCTCTGCCTCCCCAGATCTTCAACGAGGAGCAGTACTGTGGGGTGAGTATGTGCTTCTGTTAAAAATCCTGCTGCATGTGTGTTTATTAGAAATTTTCTAAAGCAGATTAATTTTGAGTCAGCTTTCGAAATTGTTCACAACTGTCAGGCCATGATCTATTTCTACCATCCAATAGCTGGATGGTAGATCCATTATGAATCATCAATATTTAAGATTTAGAAAAGGACAGAAACAATATCATGATGATTCAGAAGTTTTGGGGATCATTTCAGGTTCTTTCTTTTATTTTGAAGAATTGAGGTCACGTGTTCAAAAAAAATATACATTTAGCTAGGAATTCTGCTCAGCCTTGCAGTGTGCACACACGTGTATCTGCACAGGAACATGGTAAGTTTTCTCTGTCGCCCAGGCTGGAGTGTAGTGGTGCAATCATGGCTCACTGTAGCCTCTTTCTCCTGGGCTCAAGCGATCCTCTCGCCTCAGCCTCCTGAGTAGCTGGGACTGCAGGAGTGCAGTACCCCACCCAGCTAATTTTTAAGTTTTTTGTAGAGACGGTCTCCCTATATTGCTCGGGCTGCTCTGGAACTCCTGGCCTCAAGTGATCTTCCTGCCTTGGCCTCCCAAAGTGCTGGGACTACAGGTGTGAGCCACTGTGCCCAGCACGTTTTCACTTTTATAAAATTGACTTGTAGAAATAAAGTCTTACTATAGATAGAAGATGAATTTGTGTAACTTTAATTAGTTTGAAAACTGTTCTGGGCATTATGGTTATAACAACAATTTTGTTTTATACATTTGATAGTTCATTTCACCATAAGATTACTTCTTTTTTTACCCGGAGTTTATAGATCGTACTTAATAAATCAAGTTGTTGGAAAGAAATTTTTTCTTTTCTTTTCTTTTCTTTTTTTTTTCTGAGACAGAGTCTTGCTCTGTCGCCTAGGCTGGAGTGCAGTGGCGTGATCCTGGCTCACTACAAGCTCCACCTCCCGGGTTCATGCCATTTTCCTGCCTCAGCCTCCTGAGTAGCTGGGACTACAGGTGCCCGTCACCACGCCTGGCTTATTTTTTGTATTTTCAGTAGAGACGGGGTTTCACCGCGTTAGCCAGGATGGTCTCGATCTCCTGACCTCATGATCTGCCCTCCTCGGCCTCCCAAAGTATTGGGATTACAGGCGTGAGCCACCGCGTCTGGCCTATTCTTTTCATTTCTACCTTCGGAGAGGTAGTTGTAGTTTATCTTACGAGAAGCTTTGCTTAATTTGCTTTTCTGTGGTCTGTGGACACACTTACAAAAGTACATTCATGAAGAACAGGGCTTTGTTTCCAGAAAGTAAGTAAAAATCATTATTTTTATTGTATGCTCAGATTTTAAAAGGAGACTCAAAAGTTCTGAAGGATATGCAGGCTTAAAATAACATCAGTCTAGATAGTCAGTGTCCTTTCTACATGATTAAAATGTATATAACTATTATTTAAGTGGTCTCCCCGGCTTCTGAAGATTCTTGGTCAACCCTATGCCATGCCTGATGATGGCAGCAGGTGGAAGGAGACCCCAGAGAAAAGCAGTAGGTTTCAGTGGGCAGTGAGGGGATTGGGCGTCCAGGGTAGTCCTCAATGCCTTCCTGCCTCTGCCAGTTTGAACTTCTGCTACTCTACGCAGAGCAAATGAAGATATTATCCTGAGAGCCAGGGTAGACAACTGTTAGACTGAGAAAGGAGACACCACACTGGAAGCCAGGCACAGTTGAGGCCAGGCTCCCCGCCTGACAGAGGAATGTGAACTGGAAAGAGCAGACACGTCTGTTGATGACAAGTTGGCATCTGTGCATTTGAGCCCAGGTAAGGGCCAGAGTGCCTGCCCGGGACCAAGATAGCCTGGGCCTGACTGAACACAACCAAAGAGGACCCGGATCGTTCAGCACAGAGGTGCCCGTTTAGCAGAGGAACGCGTGTCTCCGGGCACTCGGGGCTGTAAGGAAACACAGGATGCAAACCTAATTAGGGTGGGGAAAGGGCTTTTCAACATATCGATGTTACTGAACAAACTATGTTATGTTCCTAAAATTTATTTTGAATGTGCTGTATGTGATAAGAAATATATAATTTAAACAGGAATGATACAATGAGCGACCACTGTATGCACCATCCAGTTTAAGACGGACAGGATACTATTACCAGAAATGTGGAGGCTCTCTGTGTGCTTCTCCCTGATCACATCCCTCGCCCTCTGCACCAGTGATAGTCATTGGAAAGAAAGGGTCTTGCTCTGTCACTCAGGCTGGAATGCAGTGGCACGATCATGGCTCTCTGCAGCCTCAACCTCCTGGACTTGATCAATCCTCCTGTCTCAGCCTCCTGAATAGTTGGGACTATAGGTGTGTGGCACCACACCTAGCTAAATTTTGTATTTTTTGTAGAGATGGCATCTCCCTGTGTTGCCGAGGCTGGTCTTGAATTCCTGGGCTCAAGCAGTCCTCCTGCCTTGACCCTCCCAACGTGTTGGGATTACTGGTGTGAGTCACTGTGTCCAGACCTTATGTTTAAAAACCTTTGTCTTCTTTTACCTCCCTGAATATGCACATAGTTTACTATGACACGTGTTCCCATTGCAATCCCCTATTCCCAAAGAAATATGATTTTGTTTTAGAGAGCCTCTCGTTCATCTAGGAAGCTCGCTAGGCTTGGGCTCTTCTCTGCGGGACATGTTTCAGTTTCCTTAATGAATGGAGTATTTAGGTTTTCTGCTTTTTCATAAGTTGGTTTTCATAATTCTGTTTGCATAAATTCTAAGACGGCTAGTTTGTTTGTTTGTTTTTTAGAATCAGGGTCATTGTCTGTTGCCCAGGCTGGAGTGCAGTGTTGCCATCATGGCCCATGGCAGCCTTGAGCTTGTTTTTAAGTTTTAAAGTCTAGTATAACATTTTTTTTTTTCAAAATTAAGAGGAAGGTACAGAAATTTCCTATATACCCCCTGTTCCCACACTTGCAGAGCCTGCCCCATTATCAACATCCCCCAAAGTTTTAAATAAGATATTCTTAAGACCTGTTTAAAATAGGTAGTTATGTCCTTTCTTCATTCCTAATGTTTTTAGTGTGTCTTCTCTGATTTTTTTTTAAATTTTATGTTGCTCATAGTTTTTGTTTGTTTGTTTTTGGTCTTTCGGCTTATTGATTCTTTCTGATCTCTCTATATCTTTATAGCTAATTTTTCTCTTATTTTTAAAATTTCTGCTCTTGCCTTTATCATTTGTCGCTTCTATACACTTTGTTTTTTTTTCTCCCCTTACCTTAATGTTCAGTTAGATGCTTAGCTCACTTTTAACCATTTTTTCTTCTCTGATGTAAATATTTAAGGCTAGACATTTCTCACTGTCAGTTCATTCCATATATTTTGATATGCAGTATTTTCTTTTTTTTACTTTATTTATTTATTATTATTATTTTTTGAGATGGAGTTTTGCTCTTGTTGCCCAGGCTGGAGTGCAGTGGCCTGATCTCAGTTCACTGCAACCTCTGCCTCCCGAGTTCAAGTGATTCTTCTGTCTCAGGCCTCCCGCATAGCTGGGATTACAGGCACCACCATGCCTGGTTAATTTTTTGTATTTTTAGTAGAGACAGGGTGTCATCATGTTGGCCAGGTTGGTCTTGAACTCCTGACCTCAGGTGATCCACTGGCCTTGGCCTCCCAAAGTGCAGCGATTACAGGCATGAGCCACCATGCCCGGCCTGCAGTATTTTCTTTATTGTTAAGTATAAATGTTAAAACATTTATACGTTTCTTTTTTGACCCATGCATTGAAATTATGAGTATATTTGGAGTTTCTTCTACTTTGTTATATGCTTTTAATTTTTCTCAGTTTTGCAGTTTTTTAAATCCTTTCTTGATGTAATTTTACTTACTAAAGTCTCTTTTTTCTAATTTTATTTTGCCCTTTACTCAATTCAAATAATCTAGCCTTTTAGTGGTTAACTTAGCTATTTTAACATACATACTTAAAGATAATCAGTATCCTTACTTTTGTCCCAAACCTTTTTTTTTTTTTTTTTAAAGACAGAGTCTCACTCTGTCACCCAGGCTGGAGTGCAGTGGTGCGATCTTGGCTCACTGCAGACTCCACCTCCCAGGTTCAAGCAATTCTCCTGCCTCAGACTCCCGAGTAGCTGGGATTACAGGCACACACCACCATGTTCTGCTAATTTTTTTGTATTTTTGGTAGAGATGGGGTTTCATCATGTTGGCCAGGCTGGTCTTGAACTCCTGAACTCAGATGATCTGCCCACCTTGGCCTCCCAAAGTGCTGGGGTTACAGATGTGAACCACCGCACTCGGTCTGTCCCAACCATTAAAAGGGCCTTTAGACACTTTAACCCTAATCACTCTCTCTGTTTACATGTGTTTGGTTTTTCAGTATTTCAGTTGGCCTCTCATCCTGCTCCACAAATTAGGCATTTCTATTTATTGGTTGTACAGTCAATGTTTGTTCAGATTTAGATTTACCCACAGATTTACTATTAATTTTATCTTCTTGAATCTCAGATATTCCATCTGGAATTATTTTCTTCTTCCTGAATACATCCTATAAGTTTCTTTAAGTGAAGGTCCCTTGGCGGTAACTTCTCTAAGGTTTTGTTTGTTTAAAAAATGATATTTTCGCCGGGCGTGGTGGCTCACGCTTGTAATCCCAGCACTTTGGGAGGCTGAGGTGGGTGGATCACAAGGTCAGGAGATCGAGACCATCCTGGCTAACACAGTGAAACCCTGTCTCTACTAAAAATACAAAAAATTAGCCGGGCGTGGTGGCGGGTACCTGTAATCCCAGCTACTTGGGAGGCTGGGGCAGGAGAATGGCGTGAACCCAGGAGGCGGAGCTTGCAGTGAGCCAAGATTGCGCCACTGCACTCCAGCCTGGGCGACAGTGCAAGACTCCGTCTCAGAAACAAACAAACAAAAAAATTATTTTCCAGACGACTATCTTTCTTTCACCTTCATGCTTGAAAAAATAGTTTTACTGAGTCTGGAATTCTGGGCTGATTGTTCTTTTTTCTAAACACATTGAAATTATTATTTTACTTTCACCTGGCCTCTATGTTGCTGTTGAGAAGTCAGCTGTCAGTTTCATCACTATTCTTTTATTGGGAAACTTTCTTTTTTCCTTTTTCTTTTCCTTCCTTTCTTCTTCTATCCATCCTTTCTTCTTTTCTTCTTCCTCTTCCTCCTCTTCTTCCTCTCTTTCTGGTTGCTTTTAATAATATTTCTCTACGATGTGTCTAGGTTTAGAGTTATTTTTATTTATCTAGTTTAGAATTATTTATTGGGCTTCCTGAGACTAAGGGTTGTTATCTTTCAATAAGTCTAGAACGTTATTAGTAATTGGCCAGGCGAGATGGTGCATGCCTATAATCCTAGCACTTTGGGAGGCCGAGGTGGGAGGATTGCTTGAGTCCAGGTGTTTGAGACCAGCTTGGGCAGCATGGTGAGACCTTGTCTCAAAAAATTAAGAAAAGAAAATGTTTAGCAATTATATGCTTGAGTTTAGGTTTTCCCATATTATCTCTATTTGCTTCTCTAAGAGCTCCTATAAGACATTTGTTAGAACTTCTCACACTGCATTTTCATACAATAATATTTCCTCCACATTTTTCATCTCTTTTTTCCTCTCTAGATTGTTTATTTTTTTTTTATTATTTTATTTATTTATTTATTTTAAATAGAGACAGAGTCTCACCATGTTGCCCAGGCTGGTCTTGAACTCCTGGGCTCAAATAATCCTCCCTTCTCTGCCTCTTACAGTGCTGGGATTATAGGCATGGGCCACCACACGCAGCCTGGATGATTTCTTTGATTGCATCTTCCAGTTAGCTAATTTAGCTAATTTACTCTTCAGGTGTTTTTGTTTAATCCACATATTGGGTTTTACAATTCCGCTATTATGTCTTTTTATTTTCGGGAGTTCTTTTTGGTTCCTTTCTAAATTTGCTTGATTGTTCTCTCTAGGTATTTATTCTGTCTTTGAGTTTTTCTTTTATTTCACTAAATATATTAAATATAGCTGTTTTATATTCTTTGCCTGATAATTCCAATATCTGATTCTGATTTTTAATTCCACCTTCTGTTATTTCTTCTTGCTCTCACTCATGTTTTCTTTTTATTCCTTTATTTATATTGTGACTTTTGACTTCAAACTGGTCATTTTTAAAAACTTTGTTTGTGGCTATCTTAGTCTGTTTTGTGCTGCTATAACAGAATACCACAGACTGGGTAGTTTATAAACAGTAGAAGTTTGTTTGGCTCATGGCTCTGGTGGTGGAAAGTCCAAGATCGAGGGGCAGCCTTTGATGAGGGCTTTCTGGCTGCTTCAAACATGGCTGAAGGCATCACAGTAGCAAGAGAAAGGGAGAGATATAACTCAGAGCCTCAAGCCTTTTTATAAATGTCATCAATCAGTTCATGAGGATGGCCCCCTTATGGCCTCAACAGCTCCCCTTAGGCCCCACCTCCCAACACTGTTGCACTGGGGATTAAGTTTCCAACACATGCTTTCTGGCGGATACATTCAAATCACAGCAGTGGATACTCTTTGAGGCCTGGAGTTTATTTCTGGCAGTTTCCTTAGAACCGTATCAAACTTAGACACATCTTAAACTCAGATTTCCTTTTAAGATTTTTTAGGATCACAGATGGCATGGGAATTTGAACTGCAACCTCTCGTGAATTCTACCTGTGGTTATAAATTCTCAGAGGAGAATATTTTCCCCTCCACCCAGAAGCAAAGTTGAATCAGGGAAGTTTCCGTCCATTCTGTTCTGTCTGGCCGGGTTATTTCTCATTCACATTTACTTTGAAGGCGGAACCCTCTGGAGTTCTGGTGTGTGTGCTTTATGAAACTCCCCACCTTGACGAGGCTCTGGGCTTTATCTACTTCCCCCTTTTTCCTCTTCAGTGTCAAAGTGATGATCAAGGTGTCCTGTGTGTGTCAGAAACTCTCAGCATGAATGGTGGCTTTGGTGTGTGCTTCCTCTCAGGATTCAGGATTCATGCTCTCACTGGCCAGAGTCTTTTCTGCCAGCTCAGCAGTGTATTTATACTTCTTTTTTTTCTTAATTGGGTTAAAAAAATTTTTTTTGAGACAGCTTTTCAGGGCCTCTAATCTGCCATAATAGCAGAACTGGGAGCTGAAAACCTGTTTTATGTTCATTATTTTCTACATATTATTTGGTAGCATCAAGTCAAAGATAATGATGAATTGTTCTTCAGCCTTCTGAAATTCTGAAGAAGGTATTTGGTCTTAAATGGAAGCAAAAGACTAATTCACTCAACTATAAGAATATCTTTCTTGCCTTGAAATCTAGAGTTGGCTAACTAAAGAAGTTTTCAGAACTTTATATATGGAATTTTTGGGAAATAGCATAGATTTACTTTATTACATTTCACCAACTTGATACTACTATTACTGTTAACACAGTATCTCGTGTAATCTTTTAACAATGATTAGTAAGCGTGTACTCTGGGAATCAATCAGAATTTCTGATACCAAAGTTCCTGCGCTTACTCATCTTGTTATATTCCTTTCAACCAAGATTTGAGGCAGCTTCCAAACATGTATAAAGAATAAAATTAATCACTGAGAGACTTGAGGCAATGGATAGGAAAACAATAAAGCTTTAAATAAGAGTAACACTTTGAATAAGTGGCTCACACCTGTAGTCCCAGCACTTTGGGAGGCCGAGGTGGGTGGATCACCCGGGGTCAGGAGTTTGAGACCAGCCTGACCAACATAGTGAAACCCTGTCTCTACTAAAAATACAAAAATTAGCTGGGCATGGTGGCACGTGTCTGTAATCCCAGGTAGTCAGGAGGCTGATGCAGGAGAATTGCTTGAACCTGGAAGGTGGAGGTTGCAGTGAGCTGAGATTGTGCCACTGCACTCCAGCCTGGGAGACAAAGTGAGACTTTCTCTCTCTCTCTCAAAAAAAAAAAAAAAAAAAACCAGTAACACACAGGAATACATAGTACTTTTTTTCTCAATAGCTGTGACCTGTATTTAGTTTTAAGCGTCTTTTTTTTTTTTTTTTGTGAGACAGGGCATTGCTCTGTTTCCCAGGCTAGAGTGTAATGGCACAATCACAGCCCACTGCAGCCTTTATCTGCCAGGCTCAAGTGATCCCCCCACCTCAGCCTCCCAAGTAGCTGGGACCATAGGTGTGTGCCACCATGCCCGGCTAATTTTTGTATTTTTTGTAGAGACAGGCTCTCACCATGTTGTCCAGGCTAGTCTTGAACTCGTGAGTTCAAGGGATCCTCCCATCTTGGCCTCCCGAAGTGCTGAGATTAGAGGCATGAGGCACCACGCCTGGCTGGTTTTAAGCTTTTTCACATACACTGAAAGTAGGGTAGGCAAAGAACAACTACGTTGTTTTGTGTGTTGCCCTATTAAATGAGACAAACGCCTGCGACTTTGTGAGCCTTTTTGCAACACTGTTGAAATTGCATCAAGGCCCTGATGACAAAGACTGGCAGTAGTAAAGTAGCCTGGGGGAATACTGTTTATGTTTTAATTATAAAAACTGAAACTCTTCTAAGCTATTGACAGCTATATTACTGGGAAGGTGGTTTAGGGCTGGACCTGCCTGGTGAAGGATTGGCCCTGGTAGGATCTGGTTGGGGTGGGAACTTCACTGAGCATCAGATTTCAATCCACTACCAAGTTTCTGATCACTCCAGTTGTTCCCATTTTGCCAAAACACTTGCCCTCTGTGCCCCCGATGGTCTTGTGCCTGTTCATATTGGGAGGGCCTGAGATGCATCTGGGCCCTTAGGGATACTTTAATCACAGTGTAGACAGCCTGTATCATCTCAGTCTCAGCTGATCAGGGACCAAATGCTTAGAGCCAGATTATCAGTAAACCAGGTGGTGGTGTGAAACTTGGAAAAGCCATTTACTGTGTATATTTGGGTCCTGTCAGCAATTCCTGGACATGGGTAGGGGTGTGTGTGTGTGTGTGTGTGTGTGTGTGTGTGTGTGTGCGTGCGCGCGCGCGCTCTTGCTGTGGTATACAGGCACAATGAAAGTGTATCAAAACAAATGTAAACTTCATGCTTAGATTTCTTAACTCTGGAGGTTAGTCATCTTTGACAAAGCAAACTGGGATCATTTTTGTGTGAGCTTCCAACTTAAGAACTAATAAATAAAAAGATCAGTTTCCATAAATAAACTGGCTCACAAGTGTGCAGTCGTTTTAAACTTTCTTTTTCTTTGCTTCAAGGATTTTGACTCTTTCTTCTCTGCAAAAGAAGAGAATATTATTTATTCCTTCCTTGGTTTGGCTCCTCCTTCAGACTCAAAGGTATGTTTGAACAGACTCTATTGGGGTTCAGAACAGGTAATACTAAATGAAGGTAGAAATCTGCATCCAAGACTGTTTAAGAAATGATGATTTTTAAATTCCCATAATGTTAGTACACTTCTTATTCTGATGAAGTCCTATGCATAGAGAGAATGCAGTTTTTACTAAAAAAGTTTCCAAAATTATGCTTTTCATATTTATGCTATGTTTTCACCTTGTTATGGTAAATTTTATAATACATAAGTTAGGAAATATCATTACTTTGAATAAACTTAAGTGCATTCATTAAATATGTAAACATTTGAGCTCCCAGGTTGTGTTTATACAATTACTTTGTTTTGAATTGATTTCTCATATAGCTTTATATGAGTTACTTTCGTAATGATATATGCCCTTATATTATTTCTATTTAAATGAACCAAACTGCATTTTGGTCTCATAAAAATGGGACAGGTAAGATCTCGATTCAAGAACAAGGTAGGTTTTATCAGGTTTTTTTCTTCCAGTGATGTCTCATCTTTGATTATGTATAAATTAAATAGAGAATTATGCTAATAAAGCAGGAACTGTGAATTTGACTTGTGTGCATGTTTAATTCATGAGACTTGCTAAGACTCGCTGATGGATTGAATGTGGATAGGGATGGATTCCATGATGACTTCTAACCAGTGGGTGTAAAAATCCGCTCTGAGAGAGGACCATATTGACAGGAGAAATTAAGTTTGAGACAGCTGAGCGAAGAAGTGAGGTGGGCAATTGTGTGCTGATCTGTGTCTCTGCAAAGTCTGGTTGGAGACACACGCGTGGAAGCTGTGAGTGTGCAGATGGAGCTGAAGCTGTGAAAAGTGGATGAAACAAAGTAGTGAGTTGACAGGAAGGAGGCCAGAGTGGGGGCTGTCTAAGCTAAAGCAGACTTCAGAAAAGTATGTGGAAAAGTTAGAGCAGATGAACTTATTTGCCAGTGTGCAAAGTGTCTGGGATCAATCTCATATTTTCAGCAACAAAAATAAAATAAAATAAACATTTGGAAGTGGATCAACATAGATATTGCCATTTTTCTCTCTCTGAGATAATGACTTGTCGTTCATGTCTAGGGACAACCCACTTCCTAGACTTCTTCTCTTACATTTCTCCTGAGAAGTCTCAGAGTTCACCTCTCTTCTCATTGAGGCTTTTGTAGTCCTGGTATTTCTTTCCATCCATAATCTCTCTCATTCAGCATGAAATGAAGAGGAACCCCAGTGGAAAAGAACATACCATTCAGTTAGAAAACCTTATATGCTTTTTACCTGCTGACCCTGAATTTTTTTTTTTTTTTTTTTTTTTGAGACGGAGTCTCGCTCTGTCCCCCACGCTGGAGTGCAGTGGCGCGATCTCCGCTCACTGCAAGCTCCGCGTCCCGGGTTCACGCCATTCTCCTGCCTCAGCCTCCCGAGTAGCTGGGACTACAGGCGCCCGCCACCTCGCCCGGCTAGTTTTTTGCATTTTTTAGTTCGCCAGGATGGTCTCGATCTCCTGACCTCGTGATCCACCCGTCTCGGCCTCCCAAAGTGCTGGGATTACAGGCTTGAGCCACTGCGCCCGGCCGACCCTGAATTTTTAATGTTTTTCCAGCTATAAAATAAAGAGAGAAATATGACTACCTACCTCTTAGGGGTACTTATTTTATAATTTATTCTTTCAAGAGAATTTATTTGAGCACATGCTGGGCCAGACACTGGGCTTGTTGATTGCAGGGACTTTATGGTCTAGAGGAATAGTTAGATGTGAGCATTCTATAAGTAGATATAATAACTGTCTATGTGAATATAGAGATGGTCCACCAATCTCAGGCCTTAGATTACGTCTTTGAAAAGAGTTGGTATCTCACTTGGTATTGGAAGATTTAGTAGGAGCTCAGTAAGTGGAAAAAGATAGTCAAGACACTATGGGAAGATGGATGTATATACTAAGGCAGTGAAATTTCTGAGAATATGTTTCGTTCAGTGAAGTCGTACTTTGGATGGATTCAGAGGTTTCAGTAGAACCCAGGATATGGAAGTGGGTAAAGATAAGAGCTGAGGCGAGAAAAGTTAGTAGGAATGATATTGTAAAGGGCCTTCTGTGTCTGGACTTTTTTCTTGGCGATGAGAATGATGGGAAAAAGTCAATGCGGAGTGATTTACATTTCACAAAGCCTCTGACTCAGACAGCAACATAGAAGATTATTAGAGATAAGATGCAGAATCTGGGACCATATCTTTCATATTTACATCATCAGAGCCCATAACTCATAGTAGGTGTTCACCTCTGAAATTTGAGGCAATAATTAACTGGGGTACCAAAGTCAATGAAACACTCCGGAGATAGTCAGTACTATTCTTCGAATTGAATGTAAATGGGACAGATTTGTTTGTTGTAACTTGCTTTTTTTTTTTTTTTAAAAAAAAACATATTTTGAGATATATTTATACTAATACATATAAATCTATTTCAGCCTCTGCTGTGTTTTATCTTATCTCATTTTTATTTTAATATCTAACCTCAGTTTTTAGATCCTGCTCTGATTTGTGCTCAGGTACTGTCATATTATATAAAACTCTCATTATGTGGAAGAAAGGGATGGCCTTGGGATTATGAAACCTGGCCTAGAGATACCTAAGAGGCTGTCCAGTCCAGATGCTTCTCTTCTGAGAGGAGCAACATGAAGCCCAAGGAGCTTAAGTGACTTGTAGAAAGACACCCCACTAATTAGCAGCACAGTTTGTGCTAGAGCCTTTGGTGCTGTCCGTATTGCTTGCGTTTATAGCTGTTTATACTGTGCATAGGGACAGAGTACTTCCAGTATCATTTGAAAAGACAGACATCTGATTTATGGAAACATTACTTACCACAGTGTCATGTTGTAGTAAACAAGATTGTGGAAAGGTGTCAGCAAGGAAAGTTAATCTCACTCAAGCTAAAAATAGGTACTCTTAACAGTTATGTAGAAAATGCATGCTCATAAAACATGTCATCATATGTAACATCATTGCTTTTAGAATATTTTTCTTGTCTTAGGCAGGCTTTTCGAGGCCGAAGACTAGGCCGGTTTTCCCAAGAGGGCTTTGTAAGTGAGCATTGGTTCCATAAAGTCAACCTTAGTTCTTTAAAAGCATGTGGTCATATCTGATTAAATGAACATCATTCTTAATAGGACATGGCAGGCAGGACCTATGTTACACAACCAATGTTTTCAATTGTGCCCTGGCAAGAAGGAAGACAGATTCTTATTGAAGTTATGCAAATAACTATATTGCCAAAAACTATGTATGTATTCTGATTCAATAAGAATTTTTGCACTCCGGAGGGGTCAGGCAGGGAGAATGAGAGGCCATTTACAAGTGATTCATTTCAGTTTACAAAAGCAGAATCTACAACATTATTATCATGTATGAAAAACTTAAGAGAAAGCAAAAAGGGCTTCCTTATATATAAGGAAAATAAGACATTAAAATAATATCAACAGTATTCCAGACAAAAACTACTATCATCCCTCACCAATTCATTTAATCCTATGTAATCAATTCCTATTTCACTGGATCTTGTGGATCTTGGGTTAGTCATCTAATGAACCCTTCTGCTTCTCAACAAAAGTTCTGGAAGATTTGACTAAGTCCTTGGATATGGTCTCAAAGTTCTTTACACAATGCCGTCAGAAACGTGAACCCAAATGTATTTAACATATAACCCTTTACTGCGGGGCTCTGAGCAGTCATTCTTCATGAAAGATGAAGCATTTTTGCTTGTAGCTCATTACAGATAACTTCAGGGAAGTATCAAAGCAAAACATGCTAACAAAAATATCTGTAGATGACAAAAAACTTAAAATGGGTGTCATTTATTCGTTGCTTATAATTTTCAAAAGTGAAAGACTAGGAAGTCATAAGAAGAATACTATAGTTGATGAGAAAATTTGTTGTTTTCTGTGACATGCAAAACAAAACTGTAAATTCAACCCCCCAAATTACTTACAAACATAATCATTAGGCCTATTTCAAAGAATACAAAAAACATTATATCTAATTTACAACAATAAATGGGCATAGCAAAAATCTTGATGTAATTATTCAGAGACATAATATACTCTGAATATACCAAGCATATGATAAGAATATCAAGAAACGAGATGTAGTAGGTCTGGAGTAGGTCCTAACATTTATTTATTAATAAAACTTTATGAGTAGGTGACAGGAATTCCCAATTGAAAAACACTGTTTTAAAATATGCTTGATTCAGATTAAAGAAGGATCAAGTTAACATTTAAAACAACTGAAGTTGTGGTTGATAACTTAAGCCCCTGTTGTCTGATACCAGGCAAAACAACAGTATAATCAATGTCTTTTTATTTTTATTTTTTATTTTTGAGATGGAGTCTTGCTCTCTTGCCCAGGCTGGAGTGCAGTGGCACAATCTTGGCTCACTGCAACTTCTGCCTTCCAGGTTCAAACACTTTCCTGCCTCAGCCTCCAGAGTAGCTGGGATTACAGGCGTGCGCCACCACGCCCAGCCAATTTTTGTATTTTTTTAGTAGAGACGGGGTTTCAGCATGTTGGCCAGACTGGTCTTGAACTCCTGACCTCAGAGAATCTACCTGCCTTGGCTTCCCAAAGTGCTAGGATTACAGATGTGAACCACCATGTCCAGCAATCAATGTCTTTTAGTACATTAATTTATTCAGGGGAATATTATTATACCAGTGAAAGATATCCAGTTATATAGGCAATTAGATTTCCCCTTAATTGACAGAGATATACACAGCCATAACAATATTTTTTTGTTTCTGTTTTTTGAGGCAGGGTCTTGCTCTGTCTCCCAGGCTGGAGTGCAGTGGCCTGATCACGGCTCACTGCAGCCTCGACCTCTTGGACCCAAGCGATCCTCCCACCACAGCTTCACTGGTAACTGGGACCGCAGATATGCACCACCATGCCTGGCTAATTTTTGTATTTTTTGTAAAAACAGAGTTTCACCATGTTGCCCACACTGAACTTGAACTCCTGGGCTCAAGCGATCCTCCCACCCCAACCTCCCGAAGTGCTGGGATTACAGGTGTGAGGCATCATGCCTGGCTGTCGTAGCAGTGTTAAAGTGTTACCTTTACAGATTGCTGTTGGCATGTAACTCCTCAGTGCCAAAGCTTATACATCCCAGCGAGGGCTGTCCTTCTCATGAGAACCACATTAGGAAGTTCTAACATTCCAACAGCCAGACCAACATGGCTCAAAAGAGGTTTCCAATCCCTCTATTGGAGTCATGGTAACATCTTCTATTGGAAGGTGGATTTTCTTGTAGAACACCTTTCAGTCTAATGAATAAGGCAGGGATAATATATCTGGATCATGTAACTTTTGGCCAAAAGTGACTTGTGATGAAAAGTTTTGAGACTCATTTTCCGGTATCACTAATGAGTTCCTATTGAAAGCAATTTTGAGTAATGGCAAAATATTTAAGTAAGTGTGGCATTTCCTAGTGACCTGAAGGAGGAAGGCCAAACTAGACAGATGACAGACAACTTCACTTGAAGGAGCACAAAAGGAAGAAGCGGAAGGAGATTTGGGGGAACATTTGTTGAGAAGCATAAAAGATATGAATTTGGAGCACAAAATTCATTCAAAAGATGTTCTGGAATTTTCTAATTTGAAACTACAAGATGGATCCTTACTGCAGGAAAGGGTATCATACCTCACCGATTCCTTTAGTCCTATGTAATTAATCCTCGTTCCACTGGATCTTGGGCTAGTCGTCTCATGAACCCATCTGCTTCTCAACTAAAGTTCTGGAAATTTTGACTAAGCCCACTGGTATGGCCTCAGTTCTTTAAGCAATACCATCAGAACCTGTACCCCAAAGTTTCTAGCGTATAATCCTTTACGACAGGCCTCTGAGCAGTCATTCTTCATGGAAGGTGACACATTCTGGCCTGTAGCTGAGTAGAGCTGAGTAGTCTGTTATGTAACTTCATAGAGAACCAGACCGCAGAGTTCAAGGATGCCTCCCAGCTGTTTGACTGAACGGGTGATGGCAAGGTCCTTACAGCCAGTGTGGGGACATGACAAGGGCCTTGGGCCAGAGCCTCACCCATGCTGAGGTGTTCCAGTTCCTGGGGGAACCTCAGGAGTGATGAGATGAATGTGAAGGTGCTAGAGTTTGAGCACTTCCTGCCCATGCTGCAGACTGTGGCCAGGAACAAGGACTAGGGTGCCTAGTCTTAAGATTATGTGGAAGGCCTTTGGGTGTTTGACAAGGAAAGGAATGGCACCATCATGGGCGCTGAAATCCGGCAAGTCCTTGTCACACTGGGTGGGAAGATGACAGAGGAAGAAGAGTTGCTGGTGGCTGGGCATGAGGACAGCAATGGTTGTCAACTCTGAAGAGCTCGTCTGTGTGATGCTGAGTAGCTGGGCACATTCCCAGCATCCCCTGAGCCCTGTCCTTTGCCCTGTGTGACACTGCGTATCTAGCCCCAAAGGCTGTCTGGTCACAGCACCCTCCCCATCTTGTCTCTCTTGGATAATGCTTGCCATGAGCATTCACCAATAAACTTGTTCTCTGTTCCCCCCAACCCAAAACCCTCAAACAAACAAACAAAAACTACAAGTTGAGCAACAGAGAGAGTGAACACTGTTTAGGCCTCCATTCAAGAAGACCAGAGGGAAGAAGGCGTCAAACATAAAATAAAACACAAAGAAATAGAAATTGTGAGTGAAAGGCAGAAGTCTGCAAGTCAGATGCTGGAGACCTGATATGTGCACGAAAGGAGTTCCAGAAACAAAAAAAGTCCAGATAGAAGAGAGCTAATCATTCAGGAGATGCCACAGGGTCTTCCAGTTGGAGATGCTGCTGCAGCTCCCCCACCCCCTTATCTTATGGCTGCAGGAAAACTAGACAGGGTGCTGCCTGAGGATCAGAAACTATGGGAGAATCCCTGAAAGGTTAGAAAGCAAAAACGTTCAGTTTGAAGAAGGAAATCAAGGTCCAAATGCCTGTCAGAGATGGGAGTGGCTCTGTGGGCCCTGCACAGCCCCAATGGTGTATTCCAGTTACAGGAAGGGCCTGGGCATGGGCTTGAAGCTTGAAAGGCAGAGCCCACTTCCATCCTGCTCTTAAACCTGGCAGTGGTCAACACAGTGGTCAACAGAGTGGTCAACAGGGCAGGGCAGTGAGCATTGAGTTGGGTGGGGAGGCACAGGAGGTCTGAGGGAGCTGTTCTTACTCCAGAGGGACAGAGAGAGGTTTAGATATTGGCAGTCAGCCTCCACCTGGCTGCACACTAGAAGTCTCTGGGGAGCCGTTAAAGCTATTAGGTTGGTGCAAAAATAATTGCACTTTTTGCCATTAAAAATAGTATGCCAGGGATACATTTGAGATCAATTAAGACAGAAGCTTCTTTCAGGGAACTCCCAGGTGAACTGAATGTTTTATCAATGTTGAGAGCCACTTCTGTAAAGGAAAACATTGAATAATAGTGAAATCAAGAATTGTAAACTATCTTGGAAAAATCTAGGAGTTCTGGTATCACTAGTGAGTTCATCACTGTGGATGGGGCTGTGTGAGAAAGGAGATATGTGAAAATATCCTTTACGAGGATAGTGTTCATGGATGAGGGATATGGCAAAAAGAAGGGAGATAAGTCTAAGTGTTCCAAAGGGCGCGTCTCAATTGCAGGTGAACCATCTTGATGGGAACCCATGTATTGTGTAATTGCGAATGTTAACAGAGAATTATGTTTAATGATGACTATCATAAATAGGAAACTAAACAGTAGTGAAATAGAGAAGCATTTCAGAACATTTATGTTAACGAGGGTGGGGGGCAGAGCTGAGGAAAACAGAATGAAGAGAAACTTTAGCCAGCAAGAGTAAGGAAAGGAAAAAAGGATAAGAGAGAAGACAGGCTGTCATGAATTAATATCGCAGAAGCAATTGAACTAACTGTATCAGTTGTTCTAATAAATTTGAAAAGGCTAAAATTTCCTAGAAGAAAAGAGACTATCAGTTTGGATTTTTGCACAGCTGTTCCACAGTTGAGAATATCTCGGACTATGATTGTGCATTTTCTATTCCTCCCTTTAATCCTGTCAATTTATTCTTCCTGTATTTTAAAACTCTATGTTATTAGGCACATTCGTATTTATGATTGTTACAGCTTCCGGATGGATTGACTCTTTTGTAATTATCAGCTGTCTTTTACAATTTCTGATAATACCCTTTGTCTTTATATCTGTATTGTATGATAATAAAACTACTCTAGATTTCTTTTGCTTATGGTTTGCCTGGGATATTTTTTCCATTGATTTCCTTTCAACTTCCTATGTCTTTGTTTCTATAATGTCTTTTGGAAACAGGGTCTGATTGGGTTTTGTGCATTTTTGTTTTTGAGACAGTCTCACAGTGTGTGGAGTGCGGTGGCATGATTATAGCTTACTGCAGCTCGACTTCCCTCCCAGGCTCAAGTGATCCCCCTGCCTCAGCCACCTGAGTAGCTGGGACCACAGGCATGCACCGCCATCCTCAGCTGATTTTTAAGTTTTTTATAGAGAGAGGGTCCCAGTAGTTGCCCAGGCTGATCTCAAACTCCTGGGCTGTAGTGATCCTCCCTCTTTGGCCTCCGAGAGTGCTGGAATTATAGGCATGAGCCACTGCACCCGGCTGGTCTTGAGCATTTTAATTCATCTTGATAATCTCTGTTATAAATTGGAATATTTAGTTCATTAACAATTAATCATTCACATAATTGTGTTTATATTTACATTGTTTTTTCCTTTTCTTTTTCTTTTTTTTTTTTTTTTGAGACAGAGTCTCGCTCTGTCGCCCAGGCTGGAGTGCAGTGGCCAGATCTCGGCTCACTGCAAGCTCCGCCTCTGGGTTTACACCATTCTCCTGCCTCAGCCTCCCGAGTAGCTGGGACTACAGGCGCCCGCCACCTCGCCCGGCTAGGTTTTTCACATTTTTTGGTAGAGACGGGGTTTCACCGTGTTAACCAGGATGGTCTCCGTCTCCTGACCTCGTGATCCGCCCGTCTCGGCCTCCCAAAGTGCTGGGATTACAGGCTTGAGCCACCGCGCCCGGCCCACATTGTTTTTTCTATTGGTCTCCATATTTATTTATTTTTTATTTTTATTTTTAGAGACGGAGCGATCTTGACTCACTGCAACCTCTGTCTCCCGAGTTCAAGCGATTCTCCTGTCTCAGCCTCCCAAATAGTTGGGACTACAGGCGGGTGCCACCACATGAGGCTGTTTTTGTATTTTTAGTAGAGACGGGGTTTCAGCACGTTGGCCAGACTGGTCTCGAACTCCTGACCTCAAGTGATCCACCCACCTCGTCCTCCCAAAATGTTGGGATTACAGGCATGAGCCACCACGCCCAGCCCCATTTCAATTTATATTATTTAAAAATACAATTTCCACTTTATTTTTCTCCAGAGAATAGTTTTTCTTCAGTCTTTAAGGCCTCAGCTCCTTACATGGGCTTTGGTCAGGGTCATGGGGCAGCACCCGCAGGTCTAAATAGGGGTGGAGGTGTTCGGTCCTTGCAAGCTTCACGAGATTGATTCCTCACTACTTTGTTTTAATATCATAAACTGCACAACTCACACAGTAATGTAGTTTCAAATCCAGCTTGGGAAGCACACAGGCATTGAAGAAGCTTGCCTAGAAATGTCCCTGACTGCTGTGGCCTCCACTATGTTTCAAATGACAATTTCTTAATGGCCTTGTTCTTGGGCACACATCAGGTATAGTTCACGCAGCAAATAGGCTACACATGGCTGTGGCCCTTTTTGGTATGACCTTTGTTCCTTCTTTTATTTGTCATCTTGGAGGCACAGACTGGAGCTGATCTCCTATTTTCATTCCTCTGTTTTATACTTTTTTTTCTTTTTTTTGGGCTATATGAATATATTTTAGACTTCCTTTTTAACTTATCTATTGTATTTTTAACTGTGCCTCTTGGCATTATTTGGTAATGGTTGCTCTAGTCACTATAATATGTAAATATTTAAAAATTTTTTTATTTCCATAGGTTTTTGGGGGACAGGTGGTATTTGGTTACACAAGTAAGTTCTTTAGTCACCACTAATTTGTAAGATTTTGGTGCACCCATCACCCAAGCAGTGTACACTGTACCCTATCTGTAGTCTTTTATTCCTCACCCCCTTCCCACCCTTTGCCTCTGAGTCCCCAAAGTCCATTATGTCATTCTTATGCCTTTGTATCCTCATAGTTTAGCTCCCACTTAGGAGTGAGAACATACAATGTTTGATTTTCCATTTCTGAGTTACTTCACTTAGAATATAGTCTTCCATTCCATCCAGGTTGCTGCGAATGCCATTAATTCATTCCTTTTTATGGCTGAGTAGTTTCCATTGTGTGTGTGTGTGTGTGTGTATCATATATATATATATTCATATATATGTGTATATATATACATATATATATATATAAAACAGTTTCTTTATCCACTCATAGATTGGTGGGCATTTGGGTTGCTTCCATATTTTGGCAATTGCGCATTGTGCTGCTATAAATGTATGCGCAAATATCTTTTTTGTATAATGACTTCTTTTCCTCTGGGTAGATACCCAGTAGTGACATTTCTGGATCAAATGGTAGTTCTACTTTTAGTTCTTTAAGAAATAGCTATACTGTTTTCCAAAGTGGCTGTACTAGTTTACATTCCCACCAGCAGTGTAGAAGTGTTCCCTGTTCACTGCATCTATGCCAACATCTATTATTTTTGGATTTTTTCATTATGGCCATTCTTGCAGGAGTAAGGTGGTATCACATTGTGGTTTTGGTTTGCATGGGCTTTGGTTGGGGTCATGGGGTAGCACCTGCAGGTCTAAATAGGGGTGGAGGTGTTCCCTGATCATTAGTGCTGTTGAGCATTTTTGCATATGTTTGTTGGCCATTTGTACATCATCTTTTGAGAATTGTCTATTCATGTCCTTAGCCCACTTTTTGATGGGATTTTTTTTTTCTTGGTAATTTGTTTGAGTTCATTGTAGATGCTGGATATTGGTCCTTTGTCAGATGTATAGATTGTTAATATTTTCTCCCATTCTGTGGGTTGTCTGTTTACTATGCTGACTGTTCCTTTTGCTGTGCAAAAGCTCTTTAATTCAGTCCCAGCTATTTATCTTTGTTTTTATTGCATTTGCTTTTGGGTTCTTGGTCATGAAATCCTTGCCTAAGTCAATGTCTACAAGGGTTTTCCTGATGTTATCTTCTAGAATTGTTATAGTTTCAGGTCTTAGATTTAAGTCCTTGATTCATCTTGAGTTGATATTTGTTTAAGGTAAGAGATGAGGATCCAGTCTCGTTCACCTACATGTGGCCTGCCAGTTATCGCAGCACCATTTGTTGAATAGGGTGTCCTTTCCTCACTTTATGTTTTTGTTTGCTTTGTCAAAGATCATTGGCTGTAAATATTTGGGTTTATTTCTGGGTTCTCTATTCTGTTTCATTGGTCTGTGTGCCTATTTTTATACCAGTACCATGCTGTTTTCGTGACTGTGGCCTTATACTATAGTTTGAAATCAGGTAACATGATGCCTCCAGATTTGTTCTTTTTGCTTAGTCTTGCTTTGGCTATGTGGGCTCTTTTATGGTTCCATATGAACTTTAGGATTGTTTTTTCTAGTTCTGTGAAGAATGATGGTGGTATTTTGATGGGAATTGCATTGAATTTGTAGATTGCATTTGGCAGTATGGTCATTTTCATAATATTGATTCTACCCATTCGTGAGCATGGGATGTATTTCCAATTGTTTGTGTCATCGATGATTTCATTCAGCAGTTTTGTAACTTTCCTTGTAGAGTTCTTTCACCTCCTTGGTTAGGTATATTCCTAAGTATTTTTTTTTTTGCAGCTATTGTAAAAGTAGTTGAGATCTTGATTTGATTCTCACTTGGTCACTGTTGGTGTATAAGAGAGCTACTGATTTGTGTACATTAATTTCATATCTGGGAACTTTGCTGAATTCTTTTATTAGTTCTAAGAGCTTTTTGGAGGAATCTTTAGGGTTTTCTAGGTGTTTAATATATATTCTTAATATCTCACAGTCTACTTAGACTTAATGTTATAACACTTTCAGGTAATATGCAGAAACATTGGCATCATATGCATCCATTGACTGTTTCCCATACTTTATACTATACTATCATGTGTATCACGTTTCCATATACCATCAACTCTACTATGTAATGTTCCCATTGAACAGTCTCCTTCTTCTTTTTTTTTTTGTTTAGTAGGAGGTAATCTTTTGTGCTTGCCCAGACTTTTACATTTCTGATACCTTATGAAGAGTGAAGTTTCCATCTGGTGCCATTTTCTTTCAGCCCAAAGAACTTCCTTTAGTCATTTAGCATTGTTTCGTAGTGCAGGTCTGCTGGCAATAAGTTCTTTAGTTTTCTTTTGTCTGAAGTGTCTTCACTTTGCTTTCATTCTTGAATGATTTTTCACTGGATATAAAATTCTTAGTTGACAGGTTTTATTTTTCCTTTCAACACCTTGGATCTGTTTTTTTCCCTTCTGTCTTCTGATCTCCATAGTTTCTGATGAGACATGAAAATAATTTGAAATCTTGTTTCCTGTAGGTAGTGTATCATATTTCTCTGGGTGCTTTTAAGATTTTCATTTTATCTTTGGTCTTCAGCCATTTGATTATGATATGCCTACCTATGATTTCTTTGGTGTGCTTATTACTATTGGGGTTTTCTGAGAGTCTTGAATCTGTATCATTTACCAAATATAGAAAATTTTCAACCATTATATTTTCAAATATTATTTCTGCTCCATTTGTTTTCATTTCCCCTTCTGGCACTCTAATTATATATATGTTAAATCTTTTGTTATTATTCCACATTTCCCTAAGGCTTAAAATATTTTTCAGTCTTGTTTTTCTTTGATCTTCATATTGGATAATTTCTACTGATTTATTTTAAGTTCACTTATTTTTGTCTTTGTCATTTTCATTCTACATCCAGTCTAGTAAATTCTTTATTTCATATATTGTATTTTTCAATTCTGAAATGTTACACTTGTTTGATTTTTTTTTTTTTTTTTT
>NW_012117154.1:3078431-3104107 GCF_000951035.1 Colobus angolensis palliatus
TGTTAGCCAGGATGGTCTCGAACTCCTGACCTCGTGATCCGCCCGTCTCGGCCTCCCAAAGTGCTGGGATTACAGGCTTGAGCCACCGCGCCCGGCGTTTGATTTTTATAATTTCTGTTTTTCTATTGAGAATGTCAGTTGTTTCATTCATTGCAAGCATGTTTGCCTTTATATCTTTGAGCATAGTTTTAATAGCTGCTTTAAAATCCTTGTCTGCAAATTCCAGCATCCACGTCTTTTCTGTGTTGGTCTTCACTGGTTGTTTTTTCTCCTAAGAATGAGTAACATTTTCCTGGTTCCTTGTATGTTAAGTATTTTGGATGGTATCTTGAACATACTGAGTCTTGTGTTGTGGAGATTCTGTATTTTGTTACATTTTTCTGAAAAACATTGTCTATTGTGTTTGTTTCAGCAGGCATTTACTTTGTTGGACCCAAACAGCAAACTCTATGTTTCCAGTAGCAGCTATCCTATTACTTAGGATACTTTTAGTTGTACCAAGATCAATCTCAGTTATGAATCAGAGGGTAAAATCTCTGGTTGTTTTTTGAGTAAGGATCTTGCTCTGTCACCTAGGTGGGAGTGCAGTGGCATAATCATGGTTCACTGCAACCTCAGACTCCTGGGCTCAAGCAATCCTCTTGTCTTAGCCTCCCAGGTAGCTGGTGCTATGGGCATACATAACCATGCCTTGCTAATAAATTTTTTTTTTGTTGAGAAAGGATCTTGCTATGTTGCCCAGGTTGGTCTTGAACTCTTGGCCTCAAGTGATCCTCCCACCTAGGCCTCCAAAGTGTTGGGATTACAGATGTAAGCCACCATGCCCCTTCTCAAAAGTCTAAATAAAATACTAGCAAAATGTATTCAGAAGTGAATTAAAGATAATTCACCATCATCAAACAGAATTTATTCAGTTGCCATAATTCATTACATGAAGTGATTAATGGAGAAAAACCATATGAATGCACCTATAAGTGCCAAGAAGATATTTGATATAATTTATCAGGTATTTCTAGTTAAGAATCAATTAAAATATAAGTAGGAAACAACTTAAAATCTAAAATAACATTTATCAGAGGTAATTATAAATATCATAATGAACCATACAATACTGAAGCATTTCTATTAAAATGAGAAGCAAGATAGGCATGCCTGTTATCACCATATTACTAAACATTGTTTTAGGAGCTGTAGTTATTGTAATAATGTAATAAGTCTTATGTATACAAGACATAGATAAAATTTAAAAATTATCTTTATTTGCATATGATGTAATTGCATGCCTAACAATCTTTAAAACTCTAGTGAAATGCGTTAGAATTGATAAGATGGTTTATTAAGTTTCTAGATGAAAGAAAAATATACAAAAATTTGTAGGTTTTGTTTATGTTAATAATTTTAAGTAGTAAGTTAAAATTTAAGAAGGAAAAATATCCCATTCATGGTAGTGACAAAAATCTGTAAAATGTTTAGGAAACAAATTTATCAAGAAACGTACAGGGCCTCTATGGAGAACATAATTTAATTTTATTCTGAAGAACACTAACAAATACTGAAGAAATAAACCTGCAATGTTCCTGGGTGGGATGACTTAACAACAAGGAATGAACATTTTCTAAATGAATAAATGTTTAGTGCTATTTCAAGCAAAATCCTATTTTTTAATTTTTGGAACTAAGAAACATTATCTTAAAATGTATTTGGAATAATAATTGTCTGAGAGGAGCCAAGAAAATTTGAAAAAGACTTTGTGTAACAACTTGACTTTCCAAATATTAAAATATGCCCTATAAGCTACAATGATAAAAGCAGTATATGTTTATATGTATATCTGAGAAATATATTTTTATTTATATGTTTATATAAAATATTTTAATTTTTATTTTCATTGTATCAGTATTTATATGTAGGATAGTGTAGAAACATAAATTTATGTATATATTGTAATAAATGACAAATATATAATCTGGATTTAATGGGAAATGATGGTTTATATATAATATAGGCAAAATTTCCCATCTATCTGGCAGAAAAGAAATGTAGACATTGACTTTACATCATATACTAAATTAAATTCCAGATGGATTAAAGCTCTAGATATTAATAACAATATAAAGTAATAGAAGGATATTTTAGAGAATAAAAGTTAGATAAATTTGCCCATAAAAAGACAAACAACTTCTAGTAAAGGACAAACAACTGAAGTAACAATGAGCAATGCATTCACTGCAATGTCTACAAAAAGAAAAAAATAAAATGGGCAAAACATATAAGGACAATTATTTGAAGAGGAAATAGAAATAGCTAAAAATTTATAAAAAATATGCCCTTATTTCCAATAATGATAAATGTATAAATGAAACAAAATATGAAATTCTATTTTCTCTTCAACATATTGGTAAACATTAGAAATAATAATCATCTTCACTGGTTATGAGGATAAAGGAGAAGGAGACATTTATATGTCACTGTGGGGATATGAATTGCTGCCACCTTTTTGAAAACTAGTAAGAATAACCTCACCATTTTATTCAGTTTAGTATAGTATTATTTGTAGTGGAAGAAACATACAAACATTCAGAACACCCATTGACTGGGGAATGTATGAATAAATTATTATATATTTAATATGAAGCAGATGTTAAAAATAATGATTCAATAGGATCGATCGTATGAATTAACCTCGACAAATGTCCATGGTACATTCAGCTAAAAATGAAGTCATGCAAACTGTGTTCCCACTCTGTTTCAAAATCACAAAAATAAAAGAAAAATGACAATCAATTCCCCCCTAAAATAGCCTTTATGTATTAGGATGCAGAGGTACCCTATCACATTTTTAATACTGATTATCATAGGAGGGTGGGATTGGAGGGTGTGTGTGTGGCTTAATTTGCACCCACAAACTTGGCAGTGCCTCTGTAATAAAAATAACCTGATATTTTAAAAGGCTGGAACCCATTTTGTAAGTTGAAAGAGCATCAGGGAGGAGGTGTAGACCTAGTCCTTTCCCTAACCCACAGTGTGACATTTTCTGCCTTTATTTTCCTGTCTCTGAAGTGTGGGTGGTAATGACTGCCCTACCTACTTAGTGAAGATAAGATTAAGGATGAAGACAAATATAGTTTGAATAGTTAAGACATTGAAATGCAAGCTGTTGTCCTTAAGAAAATTCTCAAACACTCTCACTTTACGTAATGCAGGTGACAAAATCACCCGAGGAAGCATCGTCCCTTCCCAATGGCGATGTAGTGGGAGAGGCACCGAGCACCACAGAGGTAAGCGCTGGTGTCTCGAGCCATCGTCCCCATGCTAGTTTCCTCAGAATGTCTACTTGGTCCTATTATGTCTCTCTCTCTCTCTCTATCCATCCACCCATCAGTCTATTATCTATCCATCTATCTAATCAATCATCTGTTGTCTGTATCTATCCATCCATATTAGTCTGTTTTCATACTGCCATAAAGAACTGCCCAAGACTGGGTAATTTATAAAGGAAAGAGGTTTAATTGACTCACAGATCAGCATGGCTGAGGAGGCCTCAGGAAACTTACCATGATGGCAGAAGGTGAAGGGGAAGCAAGGCACCTTCTTCACAAGGCAGCAGGAAGGAGAAGTGCTGAACAAAGAGGGAAGAACCCCTTATAAAACCATCACATCCCATGAGAACTCACTCACTATCACGAGGACAGCATGGGGGAAACCGCCCCATGATTCCATTACCTCCATCTGGTCTCTCTCTTGACATGTGGGGATTATTACCATTATGGGGATTATAATTCAAGATGAGATTTGAGTGGGGGCACAAAGCCTAACCATATTATCATCCATCCATCCATCCATCTATTATCTATCTATCTTTATTTCTATCTATCTATCTGTGTCTGTCTGCCTGCCTGCCTGCCTGCCTACCTACCCGTGTTTGTCCATACATCCATTCCTCTGTCCGTCTGTTTATCTATCTGTCTCTGTACATTATCCATCCATCCATCCATTTATCCATCTATATATGTTTATCTGTCTACTTTATCTTTCTACCTTATCTATCTTCCTAATTTTTTTTTTTTTTCTTTCTTGAGACGGAGTCTCGCTCTGTTGCCCAGGCTGGAGTGCAGTGGCCGGATCTCAGCTCACTGCAAGCTCCGCCTCCCAGGTTTACGCCATTCTCCTGCCTCAGCCTCCCGAGTAGCTGGGACTATAGGCGTCCTCCACCTCGCCTGGCTAGTTTTTTGTATTTTTTTAAGTAGAGATGGGGTTTCACTGTGTTAGCCAGGATAGTCTCGATCTCCTGACCTCGTGATCCGCCCGTCTCGGCCTCCCAAAGTGCTGGGATTACAGGCTTGAGCCACTGCGCCCGGCCCTTCTTAATTTTTAATCTATAAAATTATAAGCCTCCCTCCATACAAGAAATAGAAAACACTGTGTGAAGATAGAATTCTTTGAATCTCTCCTCATCAGCCTGAAGTGGGTGAATTGAAACTCTTCACTTAGGCAGTTTGTTACCCTGCAATGCACAGGTTGTATCTTTGACTCATCCCAGTCTTCATTTTGGGGTTTGGAGATCCTATGCTCTAGTTGCTAAGTGACCTAATGAGTGGGCAGTCTATGTTTGCTTCATTTATATACTGTGTGTCTAAATACGAAAGCCACAGCATATGTGGCCTGGTTTTTTGTTGTTGTTGTTGGTTTTTTGGAGCTCATATCCTGGGTTTCCTTTATGACCAGGGATCAGAGAAGGCTGAAGAAGGTGGAGAAACTGAGGCACAAAAAGAGGGCAATGAAGATGCAGGCAACCTCCCTGAAGCCCAGGAGAAGAATGTGAGTGTTCACTTTTTCACATCAGTTTGACTGGATTCTCTGCTGTTCAATAGAGACTTTTACAGGGCTTGTACAACTTGACTCTGGGCACAAGCAATCAGAAAGAGACTGAGTAGCTGCGAGTTTAGCCGGGGAGGAAGCAGGTAATTTCTACTGATGTGTTAAGCACTGGGGTCCCGGTGCAGAGAGGGCTAAAGGGAAGACGAAGGAGCCTGAACCTGGGCCTGGAGGGAGCCGGTTAGACAAGGCTTGGAGAATTTGTTGTGGTGGTGTTATGGCTAGGTTAGGTGCATGCTCTTTATAAACAAGGGCCCTTTCTGCTTAGTCGTGATTAATGACAGACTCCTAGCTTACACCCACCCAGGACCCCTGCCCAGTGGGGAAACAAAGATAAGGGGGTTCAGTATATCTGGGGGAAGACAACAGGAACTTGAGGATCAAAAGGACTCCTTGGGGAGGGAAATTGACACTCAGTGAAGTTCAGTCAGGGAAATAGCAGATCCTGGTGAAGTCACATGATTAATTCTAAAGGGGTTCCCATACAGGAGCAGCAGGATAAGGAGTGGGCAATGTTGGGGGACACTGTGCTTCTGTGAGTGCCAAGCTGAGATAATGGGGGATGGGATGGGCTACTTCTTCAAGGAGTTCTGAAAACGTGCTGGGAAGCCAGGTGCCAAGGAAGGAGCCTGGTGGGGCTGGGAATGGGGTGTAGGCATTGGTCTGGGCCTCTTTGGAGGAGAATCTCAGAGGCCTCCTCCACTGGGTCAGTTGTAGCAAAGACTATTTTCCAACTCTGATGGTTTGCTAATTTATTTATTCCAGGAAAGGTGCGGGAGCTTTTATGAGAGCTGGACCCTCATTCACCAGATAAAATGTGGCTAGAAAGGGGCTGAGACCCACACCCACACTATGGAAAAAGGGGTGTGGGGCTGGGCATCGATTTGTCTTTACCTTAAAGAATTTAAACGGGGAGGGGCTAGGGAAGGAAATTCCCAATATTTAGACTTACATTTGAAGTAGACTGCTATTTCAAAAGTTGATATTACAACTCTGAAGTTTTTGTTTTAAAGAAAGACAAAATCTTCAATCTTGACCTAGAAGTTAGATGGTGTTTCATGGCAGCCTACGTAATTCAGAAACAATACTTTAAAAATTAAATATAGTGACGATTTCATTATCTTGTAATTAAAAAAAAATCTGTTTCACAATTTGAACTTTGCATGAGTTGCCTAATGCACCCTTACAGTCATATTGATGAATACTTTGAAGTTGAGTTTGCTTCTTTTAAGATATAGAGACAAAGATGAAAAGCATTACACTCCAGCCCCTTTCTCCCATGGGACCAGCAGGGAGGTAGCATGTTTATAATCAGATCCTGCCTCCTGCAGCCAGGGTGGGCATTGCTTCAGCTTCTCAGCCACTGGGCTGGGTTAGTTCTATGAAGTGATGAATCACCCAGGTTTTACGTTCTCTTTGCTACTACTTTTTAAAATTGTGAGCCTTTGACAAAGTCAGTTATAACCTTGTGAATCCTGATAGGAATTAAAAAAAACTTTTTTTTGTGATTTTCGTGTGGGCCATGGTGAAGAAATGACCGTAAGTGAAAAATATTTTTATTTTAGATGAATATATTGCTGACATCATATTATCAAATTCACTTTTCAACTCTTTAATACTATTTATCCTACAGAAAGACAGATTCTGACTTTTTCCTGTTTGAAAACCAACACATGCTCTTTGATTTACTTTAATTCAATTAAATTAGAAAAACCCTCTGTGATTGTCAGTAAACAGATGAAAAATGTTGTAAAAACATGATTAACCCTTATGAGTATATATGAAAATAGACTGAACTTTAAAATTTAAGAAGGAGACAAACACCACTTAGATATTTAGAATGCTTTGCATTTTGTGCTTCAAGAACTTGCTGGCTTGTTTTGACGGTCTTTGGTTTGTTGTTAAAAGCTGAGATGGGGCCGGGCACATGGCTCACGCCTATAATCCCTGCACTTTGGAAGGCAGAGGTGGGCAGATCACTTGAGGTCAAGAGTTTGAAACCAGCCTGGCCAACATGGTAAAACCCCGTCTCAACTAAAAATACAAAAATTAGCCAGGTGTGATGGCGCATGCCTGTAATCTTAGCTATTTGGGAAGCTGTGATGGGAGGATCACTTGAACCCGGGAGGCAGCAGTTGTAGTGAGCTGAGATCATGCCACTGCACTCCAGTCTGGGCAATAGAGTCAGACCCTGTCTCAAAAAGAAAAAAAAAAACAAAAAGCTGAGATGGGAGGACATCGCGGTCTTTTTATAAGGGCATCTCTCCTCCCAGGGCACCCCAGGCATAGACAGGCTGATAGAGAATCGGAAAGACAAGGGAGAGCTCTGTGTGTTTTGAACATTGATTTTGAAAGTATGAGACACATCCTAATAATTTCATGTAGGTATGACACGTCAGCTAAATCCAAGGCTTTGAAATGCCTAGCTCTGTTGAAAACATCTTGAGGTGATGTCTTTTTGCTCCTCTTGGCTCGCTGTGGTTAAAACAGAGGCGCGCCCCTGGGCTTCCCTCCTTAACCAACACGCTGCAGTGGATATAAAGTTTAGAATATTCGTGGGCCCACACTTGGTTCCTAAGACTCCCGGGCGAGGAATATCAGCTTCCTTTATTTTCTTACGGTCCTCTATCAGCTCCATGTGCCCACCTCATGGCTGGCAGGAGCTTCCAGCTGGGTGGGGTGTTTTTGTCCTCCTGAGGGTCTCACAGCCATCCCGGGGTCGTTAATGGTGACTGGGCAGGGATTGGGTGCTGAATATTTGTCTGTGGTGGTGTTTCTGCTGTCTGTTCCTTGGCACGGGCCAGACCTTCTGCTCTGGCTGGACACAGACTAGCTTTTCACAGTGGCTGGCCTTCTGACCACGTACGCTGCTACCTGTGCAGAGTGCCTTGTTACTTAAATATGCCAGTGGTCCCCGGCTCTGTTTCTGTGTGCGAGCGAGCAGGGCCTGGGCAGTACCCCTCCTAGAAAATCCTTTTTTCCTCTTCAGTCTGGCCACCTCCATCTTGCCAATTCCCAGCTCTTTTTTGCTTTGTTTTGTTTTCAGGTACCGCCTAGCTTTATCACCCCATTAGCCTAGGGTTTTGAAAACCAGGGCCTACACTTTCTTCCTTAGGGGTGGAAAGCCAGAACAAATAGGTGGCGTGTGGAAAGAGAAAATAACTCTTACTCCGACCCCTCCACCCACTCAGCTTTGTGTAGCAGAAAGAGCAAGTCACAATTCATATCCTGGCTTTCAGCCATGCTTATTAGGAGAAGGAATAGAAATAGTTTTAAACATTTTATTCTGAAAAAACTATAGACTCACAGGAAGTTTCAAAAATAATAGTCTTGTGTGCCCTTCACCCAACTTCCCCAAATGGTGGCATCTCATCTGGCCTTAATGCAATAATGAAACCAGAAATGCGATGCGTTGGTGCATTTCCGTTAACTAGATGACAAACCATATCAAGTTTTAACCTTTTTTTAAAAAAAATCTGCCTTCATTTATGGGTTGAAAACAATTGTAATGTGTGCAGTAAAAACACAAAACAAGCAAAAAACCTTTCTCCGGAACGTGGCAGTGTTCAGCTGAGTGATAAACCAGGCAAGTGGCCAAGTCAGGGACAGGCTCATCTGATCTCTGCTATTAAACATGCACACTCGACGCACACTTGTAGGCATTCATACAATTCCATTTAATGGAGAGGAATATTTTACCTAATGTTTGACATTGATTAAAAAAAAAATCAACAGAAATGGAAACAAAAACTGTTATCTTCTTTAATAATGAGGACTTCCCCTGACCACCTCCTCAACCTCCAGGGTTCTTAAACACAAGATGCCAAGATGTAAATTCTCTCCTTGATAATGGATTGAGGCAGGAGGACTTGGGAGGTCAGAAGGGTGAACACTGAGAAGACCATGACTTCATGCCTAGGAAGAGCTTAGTGTAACTTGAAGAAATAGGGGACCTCATGGGGCCTGGCCTGATGACCCAGGGAGGGTGAGGGGCTAAGGAACCGTCGCCTCAGGAGTAAAGGAGGAAAACAGAAAGTCAGCTCAGCTTCTGGGCATTCTCTAAGAATCAAATTGCAGACTGGGACATCACGAGAGCTTTAGAAAATGCTGGAAACATTGTACCTTGTGCAGGTTTAAAATTGTGTGCTTTGTCAGTCCCGTCATCCGATCTGAAAGTCATGAGGCCCTTGCTTGACAGACAATATGATTATGGTCTGTAACCACCCTCTTGACAGACAATATGATTATGGTCTGTATGCCACCCCTCTTGGCATCCTCCAATAGCAGTCTTGAGAAAAGTTTCAAGGGACAAACATTGATGGAGGTTTGTGGGAGGAGTCACGGGTCTCAGGCTGGGTCCCTGGGGTGCCGGAAGCTCGAGAGGACTCTGCCTCTGTCCTCTCATTTCCAGCCGCTGTGAGGCTGGCTTCCCTTGCAGGTCACGCTGGGCTAGCCCTTCACTCTCTCCCACGCCTGCCACCTGTTCCCACTGAACGCTGCCTGGCACTCACCACCACTGACACCTGTCCTTAGTTCTGGCCACTCGCCACCTCTGCAGTCTGCTTTTCTGGCCAAGTTTCCAACAAAAATAGCTGCTGTGGAAGGTTCTAAGACTTCCCACTTGTGAGGTTTCTCTCTTCTGGCTTTCTCTGAAAAACAAGGTGAAATTACTTTAAGGTGTGTGCTTCCTCAAATGATGATTATGTGAGATCTTGGCTTAATTGACTGGGTGATTATAATTATCTTAAAAAATACTTTTGTGCATGTAATTACTTGCCAACCATGAAAGTCAATTCAGTTTTACATAGATGACTTTTAAGGATCTGCCTAATTCCAGTATTTTATAATTCTGTGAACCGAGGTTGGAAGCTTATTATTATTTTTATTTATTTATTTTTTTAGAGACACAGTCTCATTCTGTCACCCAGGCTGGAGTGCAGTGGCATAATCATAGTGGGCTCGAGTGATTCTTCCACGTCGGCCTCCCGAGTAGCTGGGACTATAGGCACAGGCCACCCCACCCAGCTAATTTTTACATTTTTTGTAGAGATGGGGTCTTGCTCTGTTGACCAGGCTGGTGTCAAACTCCTGGCCTCAAGTGATCCTCCCTCCTCAGCCTCCTAAAGTGTTGGGTTTACAGGCATATGCCACCACACCCAGCCATTATTTTTAAAACTAATATATCCCACCTCATTCTATGGGGGATTTGAAGCTGAGCTGGAGTAGCATTACATAAATGCAGCCATTCAACACTTTATGGACAGATTGAGTGCTGCCACATGCCAGGCAGGATTCCAGGGACTGTGGAGGGGGCAATGAAAATGACAGAGTCACCGCTCCCACAGAGCTTATGTTCTGGGGGAGCTTGTGATGATAATATCCAAAGTTCTTCCAAGCTTACTTATCCTTTTGAGGTTAAGTATTTTTATGCATTCTCTGAGCAATCACTTTCCCTGCTTAACATACCTTTTAAGATATTAAGGTCAATTCAAATATTGATAAAGAGTGCTAGGGGCCAGATCCAGTGTCTCACACCTGTATTCTCACCACTTTGGGAGGCCGAAGCGGGTGAATCAGCTGAAGGTCAGGAGTTTGAAACCAGCGTGGCCAACACGGTGAAACCCTGTCTCTATTAAAAATACAAAAAATTAGCCAGGCTTGGTGGCGGGTACCTGTAATCCCAGCTACTTGGGAGGCTGAGGCAGGAGAATCGCTTGAACCCAGGAGGCAGAGGTTGCAGTGAGCCGAGATCGTGCCATTGCACTCCAGCCTGGGCAACAAGAGCGAGACTTTGTCTCAAAAAAAAAAAAAAAAAAAGAGTGCTAGGTTCCTCCGTAGTTGTTGCTAGCTAACTATAAAAGTTGAGACTTATATTCCTGTAAGACTTCTTACTGCCCTCCAGGCTAGCTCTATGGTTGACCTTATTTATTTATTTATTTTTTATTACACTTTAAGTTCTAGGGTACATGTGCACAACGTGCAGGTTAGTTACATATGTATACATGTGCCATGTTGGTGTGCTGCACCCATTAACTCGGGTTGACCTTATTTTTAATAGTGTGTATCTGGTTAATTCATTTGTTTCAGCTGAATGTAATTAATAAAAATAATTGGCTTCAGAAGAATGTAAAACTCTACATAATCAATAATTCTGTGGTACATATAATGAATTTTATTCTGATCCTATGTGAAGAAGAAAATTAAAGTTCTTTGAGATCCAAAGAGTTACTAATAGATTTCATGTGTTCCTCTATCCAATCACTAACGTGTATTTATTGAGCTTGCCTGTTGGTTCCAGACAGTGACCTGGAGGGGCCAGACAGTTCCCAGAGATCCAAAAATGAATAAGACACAGGTTATGCCCCCAAACACATAGACTAGTGAGGGAGACAGGTAAGTAAATGATGATTATGGGAACAAGTGAGAAGGTCTTTAACTCAACCTTGTAGGTTAGGAAAGTCTCCTTGGAAGTGTTTTGAGCATATCCTGGAAGGTGTGGCCAATGTGAGAAAATTGCATGTGACTCAGGATGGCTGAAGTAGAGTGGTAAGGGATGAGGCCAGAGGGGTACGCAGAGCCAAACAGCCTTTTCACTGTTCTAAGGAGGTGTATTAGTCTGTTCTCACGCTGCTAATTAAGAAATACCCAAGACTGGGTAATTTATAAAGGAAAGAGGTTTAATGGACTCACAGTTCCACATGGCTGGGGAGGCCTCACAATCATGGCAGAAGGCTAAGGAGAAACAAAGCCATGTCTTCCATGGTGGCAAACAAGAGGGCTTGTGCAGGGGAACTCCCGTTTACAAAACCATCAGGTCTGGTGAGACTTACTACCACAAGAACAGTACGGGGGAGCCGCCGCCGTGATTCAGTTACCTCTCCCTGGCCCCACCCTTGACACGTGGGGATTATTGCAATTCAAGGTGAGATGTCGGTGGAGACACAGCCAAACCGTGTCAGGAGGGTAGAGTATCTTGAGGAGATGGAAGTTTCTAAGGATGAGGGTAGCACAGTAAGGTTGGGTGCTTTTTGGAACGATCTCTCTGGCTGCAGTCTGGAGCACGGATTGGAGATGAGAAAGAAAAGAGGAGGTGATAATCACTCTTTAGGATCTTCCTTCAGCAACCCAGTGAGCAAAGATGGCAGTCATGGCAGAGGAGGGGCGAGACATGGGCAGGATTAGGCAGGATTAAAGAGGCACGATCAACACACCACTGTGAAAGCAACACCTGGATTTTGCAACAACTGCCAGACTCTTCTGCACACTATTTGAGCACCAAAACTTGGGGTGTCACCAGTGACGTTTAACGTAAAGGTTAGTTTGAAGATTCCCAGTGCTGAAAAGTCCTCTTGGACTGACTCAGATGTGGCCGGCACTGTCAGGCTTTCAGGTTCAGTGCCCGTCTCAGAACTATGAAGGTATTGTTCTGGAAATGGCTAAAAGCATGAGGTTGGGCCAGGAGATGTGGGAGTGTGTTAGATCCTCTATAACTTGCCTTCTGTGATAGTTATTTATTTATTTTAGACAGCTTTGCTCTTGTTGCTCAGGCTAGAGTGCAGTGGTGCAATCTTGACTCACTGCAACCTCTGCCTCCTGGGTTCAGGCGATTCTCTTGCCTCAGCCTCGCGAGTAGCTGAGATTATAGGCATGCGCCACCACGCCCAGCTAATTTTGTATTTTTAGTAGAGATGGGGTTTCTCCATGTTGGTCAGGCTGGTCTCAAACTCCAGACCTCAGGTGATCCGCCCGCCTCGGCCTCCCAAAGTGCTGGGATTACAGGCCTGAGCCACTGTGCCCGGTCCACCTTCTCTGATTTTTAAAATTTTATTTTGTGGACAGGGTCTTATTTTGTCACCCAGGCTGGAGTGCAGTGGCACAACCATAGCTCACAGCAGCCTCAAACTCCTGGGCTCAAGTGATCCTCCCACCTCTGCCTCTGGATGCCTGGCTAATTTTTAACATGTTTTATAGAGACGGGGTGAGGAGGGTCTTGCTATGTTGCCCAGGCTGGTCTTGAACTCCTGGCTTCAAGTGACCCTCCCATCTCGGCCTTCCAAAGAGCTGGGATTACAGGCATGAGCTGTTGCACTCTGCCACCTTCTGTGATTTTGATTTTTCCATTATTAATCTTGAGAGGCTACCTGGTAGTGTAAGAAGGACACTTAATTAGGAATCAATAGACTTGCAGTGAGTCCTGATTGTGTTGACTCCTTGTCCTGTGACCTTTGACTTTGGCAAATGACTTCCCTGTGCAGCCTCAGTGTCCTCATCTGTATAAACATGGTGCTGGGTAGAGAATGTATATGACTGCAAGATCACTTTCAGTGCCCCCGCCGATGATTCCCTGAGCTCACTGCCTGAGTTGAAAGGCATTAGGAATTTTTAGGGACTGCTCTTAAGAACCTCATCTCTCTCTTCAATTAAAGCAGTTGTGGCACTCTGGCTCCGGGGAGGTTTATGGGACCATTCTGGGAAGGGATGGAAAAGCTTTTGTTTTCTTCTTAGAGGCATTTTTAGGAACCATAACCTGGTTCTCTTGCTTTGATTTGGGGGAAATAGAAATTCCAGTGGGCTGTTGGTTGGCACAATAGAGACTATTTGAGCCTTGGGTGACCCCACCCACTCTTACCTTGCAAGTTTCTTTCTTTACCCAGAAATCAGTATTTAAAATACTATGTGATTCAGAAATGTTATCATTTTGTTCTCATAGAGGAAAAGTTTTTGACCTACTTTTATTAATTTGTTCAAAACTGAAGTAAAGACATAGTTATAAAGGCATAAAGTCAGAAAATACGTTTTTGTTCAAATTTTTAAATTACTTGCATATGGTCTGAATTTCACTAGATAGCGCTATAAATCTTTGGTATGCTTTAGAATAGAATTAAATGTATTACTAAGCGGCATTAATAATTAATTACATTTTCTCAAGAGTTCAAGTGATGGGAAACTGTCTTTAATCTCACAATTATTTTAAGAGCTTGAAATACAAGGTATGAAAGAAGTAAGGATCACCCAGCTATCATATCTTTGCTATTTACTTATTTTATGGAAAAACTAATATGTTGTTCATTTTGATTAGCTTGTTTTTTATTATAGTTTGCTTGATTTTCAGATTCGACTTTAAGCTTACTTGAATTATGTTTTTTTCTTTAATTTTGATTTATGGACGTAAGGAAGAAGAAGGAGAGACAGCCACAGAAGAGGTACAGTTGACCATCTTCAACAGCTGTGCTTAATCTGCTTAATAAAAACATCTTTTAGGTGGGAGGATTGCAGCTTTAGGCACGTTCTTAATAACATGAGAGTGATGCAACCCACACACCCAGAAAATCTTCCTTTAACCTGCTGAGAAGGAAAGTAAGTTGGAGATCAGTTTGTCTGAGGAAGGTGGAGAGAGAAACAGGGCTCGGCTCTTGACCCTGTTCTGAGCCCCCTTGGGTGAAGGTATCTTCTGTGGTTTCTCACTGATGTCAGGCCAGGCCAGGCCAGGGCACTGGCTGGAGATACCTGCTCCTCGTCCTTTTCCACCCTGTTGAATGCACTGGGTTTAGGAATCCTGCATGGTGGTTAATGGTGTTTTCATTGAGGGAGGGATTCCTACCTATGTTGATGTTTTTGAACATCTTTGCATTAATCACTTTATTTTCGTTGTTGTGTTTTGTTTGTTTTTGTTTTTTTGAGACAGGGTCTCACTCTGTTGTCCAGGCTGGAGTGCAGTGGTGTGATCTCAGCTCACTCCTACCTCCGCCTCCTGGGTTCAAGTGATTCTCTTGTCTCAGCCTTCTGAGTAGGTGGAATTACAGGCACGCGCCACCACACCTGGCTAATTTTTGTATTTTTAGTAGAGATGGGGTTTCACCATGTTGGCCAGGCTGGTCTTGAACTCCTGACCCCAAGTGATCCACCCGCCTCGGCCTCCCAAAATGCTGGAATTACAGGCGTGAGTCACCGTACTGGGCCTGGATTAATGACTTTAAAATGCTAGAGAATTAATTTAAAATTGTGAACACAAGGGTAGGGAGAATAATTTACTAAGTTACATGTTTTGTCTAGATATTTCAGCACAAGGTCATCAACATTAAAGAGGGTCCCAAATGTCAAAAGAAATGCCCCCAAAGTAACTTTTGTTAACTTTTGAAATGACAAAATTCATGATCTTTATAGAAAATTTAAAAAATGCAGATAGAAGAGGAAAATGAACATAGCTTTTAACCCTCATTACCCAGATAACCACAGATAATCTAGCTACACACACACACACCCCCCATCAATTTTTGATGAATACTCTTGTAGTCTCCCTTTTTTCATGGAATGTGTCTGTATTTGGGGAGGTATTAAGTATAGATCTGCTTCATTATTTTAAATGTTAATATACAAACCAACCTCTCTTCTTAGACCTAAAGATTGTTTCTAATATATTCTACACCATGATTTCTCATTATTTATATCTTTCCAATAATTATTTCTTTTGTTTCTCTCTTGCTAGGCCAGCTTCAAAATAGATTATTAAAAATAAGATAAAAACATGCTGTTAATTTGGAAGAAATTCCAGATTATATATGTAGGTTGCTGATAAATTTTGCTTGAAGAAATTAGCTTGTTACAAGAAAATATAACCAACTTGTGCATTTAACAGCTTATCCTTTTTGACAAAATTCGATTTGCTGATTCTTTTTGTATTTTATTCTTCTAACTATATATATATATATGTATATATATACCTTCTGAATTTGTAAAGGTTATTTGCTGAGAATGGTTTGTTAATATGAGTGGAGACTATACGCTTAGGAGAGATTATAAAACCTGTTAGAATTAGCGTATCATTCTAAAGCACCATTCCAAATTGAGGAGTCTGTGTTTAGAAGGATGTTTTTTTGTGTGTGTGTCTGTATGTGTGGTGTGGTGTATGTGTGATATATGTGTATTTGTGTGTGGTGTATATGGTGTGTGGTGTGATTGGTGTGTGGTATGTGTGTGATGTGTGTTATGGTGTATATATGTGGTGTGGAGGGGATGTATGTGTGATGTATGTGTGATATATTGTACGTGTATTTGTGTGTGGTATGTGATGTGTGGTGTGTGTGTGGTCTGGTGTGTGCCTGTGTGGTATGTATGTGGTGTGTGTGGATGTGTGTCTGGGTGGTGTGTGTGGGGGTGTGTGTGCTGTATCATGTGTGTTTCTGTGGTGTGTGTGGGTGGTGTGTGTATGGGGTATGTGTGTGGCATGTGTGTGGCATGTGTGGTATGTGTATTTGTGTGTTGTGTGGTGGGGTGTGGGAGGCTCTGACCTCTAGTCCAGCCTTTTACAGTCTTTTTCTCACTGTATCCATGGCCCTTACACTCCTTAATACTAACGTAATTTTTGTGAAAATAAGACGGAGTTAACAACTACGGAGGGCGCGGAAGGGGAAGCCGAGGAGGAGGAAGAGGAAGCTGCAGAAGGAGAAGAAGAGCCTGGAGAAGAGGAAGATTCCTAGGCCTTTTCACGCTTCATTTCTTCCACCTCTCCAGGTAGCCACAGGATTCTGGGGTGGAAAAGCTGCTAGTTACTGTACTGTATGCTATCTGCAGCACATTTTGCTTAGTAATAGTGAGAGGTGACAATGTGCTAGCAGCCCTCACTCTTGGCACTGCCTTGGCCTCGGAGTCCACTCTGGCGGTGCTTGAGGAGCCCTTCAGCCTGCACTGTGGGAGCCCCTCTCTGGGCTGGCCGAGGCCAGAGCCGGCTCCCTTTTGCTTGCCCGGCAGTGTGGAGGGAGAGGCACGGGTGGCGGTGTGGAGGGAGAGGCACGGGCGGGCGGGAACCGGGACTGCACGCGGTGCTCGCGGACCAGCGCGAGTTCCGGGTGGGCGTGGGCTTGGCTGACCCCCCGCACTGGGAGTGGCCAGCCGGCACTGCTGCCCTGGGCAGTGGGGGGTTTAGCACCTGTGCCAGCCGGCACTGCGCTGGAATTCTCGCGGGTCCTCAGCTTCCTCCCCACGGCGCAGGGCTCGGGACCTGCAGCCAGCCATGCCTGAGCTGCCCCTGCCCCCCCTCCCGCCCCCGCCGGGGGCTCCTGTGCAGCCCAAGCCTCTGGGACGAGCGCCGCCCCCCACTCCGTGGCGCCGGGTCCCATCAACTGCCCAAGGGCTGAGGACTGCAGTGCACAGTGTGGGACTGGCAGGCAGCTCCGCCTTTGGCCCCTGGTGTGGGATCCACTAGGTGAAGTCAGCTGGGCTCCTGAGTCGGGTGGGGGACTTGAACCTTTATGTCTAGCTAAAGGATTGTAAATACACCGTTCAGCACCCTATGTCTAGCTAAAGTTTGTGAACACACCAATCAGTGCTCTGTGTCTAGTTAATCTGGGGAGGACTTGGAGAACTTTTATGTCCAGCTAGAGGATTGTAAATGCACCAATCAGCACTGTGTCTAGCTCAAGGTTTGTAAACACACCAATCTGTGCTCTGCGTCTAGTTAATCTGGGGGGCCAATCTGAATAGTAGGGATGTCCCTTCTTAATAGACTTATAAATAAAAAGCTAATATAAAAAGCACTTAATCTATTTTTAGAGCATCTTGGAGCTAGTGAGAGTGGCCATCACAGTTTGTTATTGGAGCATCAAGGTTTTGTCATTCATTTGCTTGAATGAGAAAGTGAATCTAGCCCACGATTTGATGTCTCTCCAGGGAGTTTCTTTCATGCTTTGGACCCATAGACTTCTACTTTAAGGCCCTCTGTTTGCCACTTGGTTACAATTCCATTTCCAAGGAGTGGGTTGGGACTCATTTTTAAAAAAAGAAAACTGGCAAGCTTAAGATATTCTACCTGAAGAATGGTAGAAAATGAAAATATGATATTTATTATCATACCAGAAACAAAACAAAGCAAAACTCACAGTAACAGACTCGTTGGTCCTGTTTAAATCCATGTCTGTTCACTCAACTTGGAAAGTTCTTTAAAAATTGTGCAGTTTTAATGTGATAATTATAAAGAAATATTGGATGTGAAATGGCACAGCCGAGAGAGAATCTTTGATGTAGACAGATGGCTTCTTTATAGGCCATTTCCAAAAAAGAAAGGAAAAAAGGCAAGTTACAGTTGTGGCTAGCACATTCTGCCTGTTTCTCTGATGGGTTCTAGTTTGGAATCCAGTCCCTATTAGTCTGTTGTAAGGTCAAAATGCCTGACAGTGAAGGAGTAAACCAGGCAGCACCCTAAATCCCAGCCACGGACTCCCAAAGGGAGTCAATAACCTTTAAAATGCGACATGATGGTGCAGTCAGGTATTCTGCAAACTATTTGGCTTCCAAAAACAAACCCATCTCATAACTCATAGATTATCCACGCATTTTATTTGAAAAGACTATTTTAGACAGAACAAGGCAATGAATGGAACTATGAAAGAATTCTCATTTCCCATAGTTGGAGTTGGAGTCAATCTTTTTTTTTTTTTGACAGGGTCACACTCTGTCACTCAGGCTGGAGTGCAGTGGTAAGATCATGGCTCACTGCAGCTTTGACCTCCCTGGTCTCAGGTGATCCTCCCACCTCAGCCTCTTGAGTAGCTAGGATTACAGGCACGCACCACTATGCCTGGCTAATTTTTGTATTTTTTGTAGAGATGGGATTTCGCCATGTTGCCCAGGCTGGTCTCGAACTCTTAGGCTCAAGTGATCTGCCCACCTTGGCCTCCCAAAGTGTTGGAATTACAGGCATGAGCCACCACATCTGACCTAGAATCTAAATTGATGTTTGAGTCCCAGGGCGAATAATATCCAATATGAGACTGGTTTCTACCTCCCAAAAGGTGGCCACTTAATACCATCCCCTGTTGTAGCCATGAACCATTTAGAGCTCCCCCTCTAGGACCAACCTGTCAGTTCAACCTATTTTCCATGCAAACACAGTGGGAAATTATAATTGGAGATGTTGACTTCCTTATGGTGTTTGATATGTGTTCGTGCAGAGAAAGGATATAAATCTAGCTTGGTTTTCCGTGAGAGGAATTTCCTTTCAGTGGGGAGCAAATGATGAAAATAAAAGGCAACACTTTCCTGTATTGTATGTTAAGTGATGAAGATTATGGTAAACATTCTGTGTCTTTCTCTAACAGTCTTTCCCTAATATTTGCTTTTTCTTTTAGAAAATGGAAGCTATGAAGCAACATTTCAAATGTCTCTCCACAAACCAAACTCAACAGAATACTTTGGCCTGAAGCTGGCACACCCAGGGTTCACTGAGGACTTGTGCTGCCTGACTTGGTTAGATGTACATGGATGTATCTCCCGAATCATATGAAATTAAATGTGAAGACAGTTTATGCATACCTTCATGGGCCTAAAAGTCTTAGCTTTGGAAGATTTTTTTTTTTCTTTTTTGCTCTGCATAGCTAGACCATCTTCTTAATAATACTCTGAAAAAAATGATTTCAAGGCATGGAAGTTCTCTGTGATACAGCGATAGTATTTCTTCAGATGCTCCTTATGCTACTTATCTCAGAAATAGGTTTGAAAATGAAATGCTTTCCAGAGAACCATCATATAAATAAAGATTAATAGAAAAATATCCTGTCCCAAGGAGCATCATTTCATTATTTATAGTCCCTGCTTGCATATGCCTGAACTCCGTCTGTGTGTTGCCAAGTCTAAATCCTTCAGCAGCACTTTTCTGCCTGCGTTGGGATTGATGTCTTTTATTGCAGTGATTATTTGGTCCGTGTTTTCAAATTGCACTGATTGTCTCATTATGTCGTATTTTTTTTATTACACACACGCTGTGCACAAGCGTTATCTAACTGTAACTCTATCATCCACTTGTGTGGGGATGATGGTAAGGAGGGATGATGGTAAGGACAGAAATTTGCAACCCAGTACCCTTTACACGTTTCTGAGCTGAAGGGAGTGGCTGCTTCTGTGTCTCCTGCTGTTAATTGATTTGTAGCCATGGCTGTGGGGTCGGGTCCTGTAATTTTGCTTCCTGATGGCCAGGAGTGTGTGTTCACCTACAGCTGATCCAGCTCCAATGACTTGTACACCAGGTAAGTTTGATAGCATTTCTCCGCTCACCTGCCCTGCCTTAGTTTACTGTAGATATTTTTTCTTCCTTGTAAGATTTTGTTGATATTCACCCTGCTACCTCCCTGCCTATGTGCGATTCCTTGTGTTTTTGCAGCAAACATTGCTCCTGTATTGTCAGAGGGGCTCCTCTCCTTGCTGTACTGTTTTCCTATTTCATGTTAATTACGGCAATTCAACTTGGAGTGGCCATAAACTTTCCCCTTTGGAGTCTGCCTCCTAATTTTGTAGCAGAGTCTGTTGGTGTTACTTCAGAGTGTATTCTGCAGTTGCACAAGTGTCGTGGCTTTCATGAACTCTGGGAAACGGCTCTTTTCTTGTTACCCTAGTAACAGAAAAAAGGCATTTTGAATAGAATTAGGTTATTTTGTTTCCAATCGTTGAAGTAGTCTGCCTTAAAAACATTTCTCCCTTTACTTAAGGTAAAAGACCACAGTAAAATGGAAATTCATATAATTGAAAATTTATTTCTATTTTTAATTTCATTGCATTAGATTATCCTATCTAAAAAGTTTGCATAATTTTTACAAGTAGACCTTAACCATCTTCTTGCTCAGGGCTGACTTTTCTCTCTTTCATGGCAGAGTAGGAGGGAGATAGATTTAGCTAGGTGCCAATTTTCCTCCTATCTCTCTCTCTCTCTCTTTTTTTTTTTTGAAATGGAGTCTGTTTTGCCGCCCAGTCTGGAGTTCAGTGGCAGGATCTCGGCTCACTGCAACCTCCGCCTCACAGGTTCAAGCAATTCTCCTGCCTCAGCCTCCTGAGTAGCTGTAATTACAGGCACATGCTACCACACCTGGCTACTTTTTGTATTTTTAGTAGAGACAGGGTTTCACCATATTGGCCAGGCTGGTCTGGGACTCCTGTCCTCAAGAGATCTGCCCACCTTGCTATTTCTCATATTTAAAAAATGAAAATAAATACCTGTGCTGACAATAAGCAAAGATAAAAACCCAGACCACTTATTTAAATTGAATTACTTTTTTCTTATATTGTTTTCCTGTAGTCAAAAACATTAACATTTTAGAAGGGTATTTGTATTTGCTCCTGTTTGATTTTCTTTAAAGTATCACTGAAATGCAAAAATCACTTAGATCAATAGTACCCTATGGATGGTATCAGTTCTAGTTTTGGCTTCAGCTGTCCCTTCAAGCTTCCATGGTTAGCAATCCAGTGGCACAGTGAGGAGAATTCCAAATATGGACTGTGTGGTATCAAAATATGATGAAAAAATCTGAACGCTTTTCAATACAGGAAGCTTCTAGAAACTAAGCAGTATTGTGAATCTGTAAAAAAGAATAACTCAAAAGGAAACCCCAAGTGAATAAGGAAAAATCATTTTGGGAAAAAACCAAAAGAGACCAGAGAAATGGAATAATTGCATGTTGATCTGAAGTGAATTGAAGTTCAAAGGCTTGGTTTAATAGTATAAAGGAGGTCTGAACATGCAAAAGAATTGTTTTTTTCTTTTTTCTTTTTTTTAATTAGAAAGGCAACTACACAAAAATTTGAGTATTTTTTTTCCAGTCACTGAACAATACACTCTCCCTTCCCCACTCTCCCCTTGTGGGCTCCCTCTCGTTTCTTTGGATGGAAATGTTCCTTTGGTTTGTGGTTGTCTTTGAGTTCTTAGTTTTCTCAATGAAATGTGAAAGGTATAGGAAGAGAATGAACTGTATTTCCTGCAAAGATTCTTCGGAAATATTTACAATTTTTTTTGTTTGTTTTTGAGGCAGTGTCTCGCTCTGTCGCCTGGGTGGAGTGCAGTGGCGCTCTCACTGCACCCTCCATCTCCCAGGTTCAAGTGATTCTCCTGCCTCAGCCGCTGGAGTATCTGGGACTATAGGCGTGCACTACCTTGTTTGACTAATTTTTATTTTTTTTAATTTATTTTTTTGAGATGGAGTCTCGCTCTGTCGCCCAGGCTGGAATCCAATGGCGCGATCTTGGCTCATTGCAAGCTCTGCCTCCCGGGTTCATGCCATTCTCCTGCCTCAGCCTCCTGAGTAGCTAGGACTGCAGGTGCTCGCCACCATGCCCGGCCAATTTTTGTATTTTTAATAGAGACGGGATTTCACCGTGTTGGCCAGGCTGGTCTTGAAATCCTGACCCCAGGCAATCTGTCCACCGCAGCCTCCCAAAGTACTGGGATTACAGGCGTGAGCTACCGTGCCCAACCTACAAATGTTTTCTTTCAAAACGTGTTTACCTGGGCCGGGTGCGGTGACTCATGCCTGTAATCGCAGCACTTTGGAAGGTCGAGGTGGGTGGATTGCTTGAGCCCAGGAGTTCAAGACCAACCTGGGCAACATAGCAAGACCCCATCTCTACAAAAAATACAAAAATTAGCAGGCATGGTGGCATGTGCCTGTAGTTCCAGCTCTAGGGAGGCCAAAGTGGGAGGATTGCTTGAGCCCAGCACTCCAGCCCAGCCCATTGATCATGCCACTGCACTCCGGCCTGAGTGACAGAGCAAGACCCTTTCTCAAAAAGAAACAAAACGAAACAAAACAAAACAAACCCCCCCACCTCACTTAACTGTTACACCGGTGCAAGCACAGCAAGTAGGTGTGAAGTGGTCTGGTACTTTGTAATAATAGAAAATGGCCATTAGGTGGCGATGAAAGACAAGCTTCTTGCTATGGCGTCGCTGCCCCCGAGGTCCCCTGGCTGTGAGCCGGAGTCAGGGTACTGCTAGTTGACATCAGAAGGTGGGAAGAGGTATTTGTCAGCCAGATGGAGGAAAACAGATAAAAACCCTACTTATAATTAATTGGTAAATTAATTAGTGTATCATTTATAAAGCTTATATCCAAGGTAAGTTTATTTTGGACAAAATGTGCATTTATTGTTCAAATGCACATCCTTGCATTATACAAAAGGAGGCTAAATTTAGTCAACAACTGATTGCATATTGACAATTTTGATAAAGATACGGGATCTTCTTTTAGCTTCTGGGGGGGTTTTATTTTATCAAAGAAGTAAAAACAGAACCCTGATTATTGAAGGGGCTGATTATCCTTTTCTGTCACAAGACTTTTACTCCGAATAGAACATATGTCCAAATATTTGGAAACATATTCACGATCCTAACAAAGGCATTCCTTTCACAGTGGTCTAGGTTACTTGGCTTTTTCACTGCTTTGTTTTCGAAGGACTTTCTTGGAAGTAGAAAAACAGAGTTGGGAAATCTTTAAAATGTATCAGTGCATCTGGCTATTTTCCAAACCAGAAGTCAGGAGATTGTTCAAAGATGCGGAAATGTACTCAGCTGTGGAAGATTCCAGTTGGGGAAGGACTCAGGTGGGCAGGTGTGAGTAGCATAGAGGGGGCATGGGGCGGGGGCTTAACTGGGGGGGTCCTGGTTTCAGTCCAGCATTCTGTAGATTTAGCACCTGGATCTTGTCAGGGGAGTGAGAGAAACCTCCTCCCAGGCAGACTTCCATGAGTCAAGCTCACAGCCTAGGATTACAATCAGGGTGAGGGCTTTCCTACTATTTTTATTCACTAACACTGACGGAGTGCCTGCTATGAGCCGGGTTCTGTGTTAAAGGCTTCGTGTGTTCCTACAGTAACCCGATGAGGTGGATACCATCTTTATCTGGCAAGGAGGAAACTGAGGCACGGCGACGTTCAATTCAGTACTTTGGCAATGGCTGAGCCGGAGCTGAGAGGTACCTTTGTCCCACTCCAAAGCCACGAACAGCCTCCTCAACAAGCCCTTTCCTCTCCATCCTGGACCACCATAAGGTTCCTCTACGGTGCCTGGCTGGCCGTGGACAGTGTGCGCCTTGGCCCCAGAGCGCCTCCTGTGCCCGGCTTTGGTCCGTGCATTCTGTCTTCAGACTCCATGCCGTTCGGGCCCTGGAGCAAGGTGCCTTGCACTTCTCACTTATGATCCACCTGTTTTGTTTTCCTAGTTGCACCATCAGAAGTCAATTCCATTACCTTCATCTTCCAGTTCTTTGGGCGGCTAGCTGTGGCTGCCACCACCAGCGCCAGTTACAGAGGGAACTGGGTCACTGTCAACCCACAGGGTTCTAGAAATTGGTCAATGGCCTCAGATCCGAAGTTTCAGGTTGCAGAGAGAAAAAACTAAAGCTGCCACCTGCCTTTTCCAGCCTGGTTGTCCTTGGGTATATCTTGCCCGCTAATGCGGAAGGACACACCAAGAACTCATTTAATTCTGAGCTATCAACTGCCGTGCAGTGATGTGCCAGAGTTGCAACCAGCCCCACGTGGTATTTTTTAGCTGAGAGAACAACTCCTTCTGCCTCTTAGTTGAGGATGATATTATTAATGAGTGCATCTTAATCCCGTGACATGAATTTTAGTTTGTTTTGTAGCAGGTCAGGTTTCTCTGTAGTCCCTGCTTTTTAAAAAGTTAATTTTAATTTTAAATTAAAAATTTTTGAGGGTACATAGGTGTATATATTTATGAGTTATATGAGATATTTTGGTACAAGCATGCATTTTGTTTCTTTTTTCTTTTTTTTTTTTTTTGAAACGCAGTCTCGCTCTGTCACCCAGGCTGGAGTGCTGTGGCCGGATCTCAGCTCACTGCAAGCTCCGCCTCCCCGGTTCACGCCATTCTCCTGCCTCAGCCTCCCGAGTAGCTGGGACTACAGGCACCCGCCACCTCGCCCGGCTAGTTTTTTGTAGTTTTTAGTAGAGACGGGGTTTCACCGTGTTAGCCAGGATGGTCTCGATCTCCTGACCTCGTGATCCGCCCGTCTCGGCCTCCCAAAGTGCTGGGATTACAGGCTTGAGCCACCGCGCCCGGCCGCATTTTGTTTCTTTGGGAAAGTCTTTATTTCTCCTTCATGTTTGAGGATATTTCCACCGGATATACTATTCTAGGGTAAGTATTTTCCCTTTAGCACTTTAAATATGCCATGTCACTTTCTCCTGGCCTTTAAGGTTTCCACTGAAAAGTCTGTTGGAGGTTCATTGTATATTATTTGTTTCTTTTATCTTGCTGCTTTTAGGATCTTTTCTTTATCCTTGACCTTTGGGAATTTGACTCTAAATGCCTTGAGGTAGTCTTCTTTGGGTTAAATGTTTGGTGTTCTATGACTGTCTTCTATTTGGATATTGGTATCTTTCTCTAGGTATGGGAAACTCTGTTATCTTCCCTTTGAATAAATTTCTATCCCTACCTTTTTCTCTGCCTCCTCTTGAAGGCTAATAACTCTTAGATTTACCCCTTTAGGCTACTTTTTAGATCCTGTAAGATTGCTTCATTGTTTTTTATTCTTTTTTCTTCTCTGTGTATTTTCTTATTTTTGATGCACTTTTTGTTTCAATAATTTTTGGGGTACAGGTAGTTTTTGGTTACATAGATAAGTTTGTTAGTGGTGATTTCTGAGATTCTAATGCACCTGTCACCCAAGCAGTGTATACTGTAGGCTTTTATCCCTCAATCGCCTCCCAAACATCCCACCAATCCCTTAAATTTCATTGTATCATTGTTATGCCTTTGTGTCCTCACAGCTTAGCTCTCACTTATAAGTGAGAACACATGATATTTGGTTTTTGATGCCTGAATTACTTCACTTAGAATAATGGCCTCCAGCTCCATTCAAGTTTGCTGCAAATGACATTATTTCGTTCCAGCTCCATTCAAGTTTGCTGCAAATGACATTATTTCATTCCTTTTTATGGATAAGTAGTATTCATGGTTGTATATATACCACATTTTCTTTATCCATTTGTTGGTTGATGGGCACTTAGGTTAGTTTTTTTTT
>NW_012117154.1:3104392-3117110 GCF_000951035.1 Colobus angolensis palliatus
CCAGGATGGTCTCGATCTCCTGACCTCGTGATCCGCCCGTCTCAGCCTCCCAAAGTGCTGGGATTACAGGCTTGAGCCACCGCGCCCGGCAGGTTAGTTCTGTATCTTTGCAGTTGTGAATTGTGCTGCTCTAAACATGCATGCGCATGTATCCATTTCATACAATGACTTCTTTTCCTTTGGGTAGATACCCAGTAGTGGGATTGCTGGGTCAAATGGCAGTTCTAGGTATGTAGTCTGGAGATTCTTTTAAGAATTTCCATTCAGTTTTCCATAATGGTTGCACTGTTTTACATTCCTACCAGCGGTGTAAAAGTGTTCCCTTTTCACCATATCTATACCAACATCTATTGTTTTTTGACTTTTTAATTATGGCCATTCTTGCAGGAGTAATGTAGTATCTCGTTGTGGTTTTAACTCGCATTTCTCTGCATTCATGATGTTGAGCTTTTTTTTGTATGTTTGTTGGCTGTTTGTCTTCTTTTGAGAAAGTCTATTCATGTCCTTTCCCACTTTTTGATGGGATTATTTTTTTCTTGCTGATTTGTTTGAGTTCCTTATAGATTCTAGATACTAGTCCTTTGTCAGATGCTTAGTTTGCAAATATTTTCTCCGACTCTGTGGGTTGTCTGTTTACTCTGTGGATTATTTCTTTTGTGGTGTAGAAGCGTTTTAGTTAAGTCCCATGTATTTAATTTTATTTTTGTTACGTTTACTTTTGTGATCTCAGTCATGAATTCTTGGCTTAAGCCAAGAATTTTTCTTCTAGAATTTTCATGGTGTCAGGTCTTAGATTTAAGTCATTAATCCACCTGGAGTTGATTTTTGTATCATGTGAAAGACGAGGATCCAGTTTCGTTCTTCTGCATGTGGCATACCAGCACCATTTATTGAATAGCATGTCCTTTCTCCGATTTATGTTTTTATATGTTTTGTCAAAGATCAGTTGGCTCTAAGTATTTGGCTTTATTTCTGGGTTTTCTATTCTATTCTATTGATCTATGTGCCTATTTTGATACCAGTACCGTGTGTTTTGTTAACTATAGCCTTGTAGAATAATTTAAAGTCAGGTAACGTGATGTCTCCAGATGTGTTCTTTTTGCTTAATATTGCTTTGGCTATGTGGTCTCCTTTTTGGTTCCATATACATTTTAGGATTGCCTTTCTCTAGTTCTCTGAAGAATGATGATGGTGTTTTGATGGGAATTGCACTGAATCTATGGATTGCTTTGGGCAATATGGTCATTTTCACAATATTGATTTTTTCCCATCAATGAGCATGGGATGTGAGCATGGGATGTATTTTCATTGGTTTGTGTTATCTGTGCTTTCTTTCAGCAGTGTTTTGCAGTTTTCCTTGTAGAGATATTTCATCCCCATGGTTAAGTATATTCCTAGGACTTTTTTTTTTTTTTGCAGCTGTTGTAAAGGGGATTGAGTTCTTGATTTGATTATCAGCTTGGTCATTGGTGTTTAGCAGTGCTACTGATTTATGTACATTAATTTTGTAACCTGAGACTTTACTGAATTTGTTGATCAGATTTAGGAGCTTTTGGATGAGTCTTTAGGGTTTTCGAGGTATATGATCATATCATCAGTGAGCAGTGACAATTTGACTTCCTCTTTCCTATTTGGATGCCCTTTATTTCTTTCTCTTGTCTGATTGCTCTGACTAGGACTTCCAGTACTGTGTTAATAGAAGTGATGAAAATGAGCATCCTTGTCTTATTCTGGTACTCAGAGAAAATGCTTTCAACTTTTCCTCATTCAGTATAATGTTGGCTGTGGGTTTGTCATATATGACTTTTATTACTTTGAGGTAAGTCCCTCTGTTCCTATTTTGTTGAGGGTTTTTGTTGTTGTTGTTGTTGTTGTTTTATCGGAAAGGGATACTGGATTTTATTAAATGCTTTTTCTTCCTCTGTAGAGATGGTCATGTGGTTTCTGTTTTTAATTCTGTTTATGTGGTGTATCATTTATTGACTTGCGTATGTTAAACCATCCCTGCATCCCTCGACTGAAACCTAGTTGATCATGATGTATTATGTTTCTGTTGTACTATTGGATTTTGTTGGCTAGTATTTTGTTGAGGATTTTTGTATCTATGTTCATCAGGGATATTGGTCTGTAGTTTTCTTTATTTGTTACATCCTTTCCTGATTTTGGCATTAGGGTGATATTGGGTTCATAGAATGATTTAGGGAGGATTCCTTTTTTTCTGTCTTTTGGAATAGTTTCAGGAGGATTGGTACCAATTCTTCTTTGAATATCTGGTAGAATTCAGCTGTGAATCCTTCTGGTCCTGGACTTCGTTGTTGTTGGCAATTTTTAAAAATTACTGATTTAATCTCGCTGCTTGTTATTGGTCTGTTCAGGATTTCTGTTTCTTCCTGATCTACTCTAGGAGGGTTATTTGTTTCCAGGAATCTATCAGTTTCCTCTAGATTTTCTAGTTTATGCTTGTAAAGGTTTTCATAGTAACCTTAAGTGATCTTTTGTATTTATGCGGCATCAGTTGTAATATCCCAGTTTCATTTCTAATTGAGCTTTTTTGGACCTTCTCTTTTCTTTTCTAGGTTGATCTTGCTAAAGGTCTATCAATTTTATCTTTTCAAAGAACCAGCTTTTTGTTTTGTTTGTATTTTTTTGTTTTAATTTCATTTAGTTCTACTCTGATCTTTGTTATTTATTTTCTTCTGCTGGGTTTAAGTTTAGTTTGTTCTTGTTTATCTAGTTCCTAGAGGTGTGACATTAGATTGTCAACTGGTGCTCTTTCAGACTTTTTTGATGTAGGCATTTAATGCTATGAACTTTCCTCATAGCACTGCTTTTGCTCTATCCCAGAAGTTTTGATCAATTGTGTCACTATTATCATTCATTTCAAATAATTTTTTTTTCTTTTTTTTGAGACGGAGTCTCGCTCTGTCACCCAGGCTGGAGTGCAGTGGCCGGATCTCAGCTCACTGCAAGCTCCGCCTCCTGGGTTTACACCATTCTCCTGCCTCAGCCTCCGGAGTAGCTGGGACTACAGGCGCCCGCCACCTTGCCCGGCTAGATTTTTGTATTTTTTAGTAGAGACGGGGTTTTACCGTGTTAGCCAGGATGGTCTCGATCTCCTGACCTCATGATCCACCCGTCTCGGCCTCCCAAAGTGCAGGGATTACAGGCTTGAGCCACCGCACCCGGCCTCATTTCAAATAATTTTTACATTTCCATCTTGATTTCATTGCTAACCTGCAAAGTATTCAAGAGCAGATTATTTAATTTCCACATATTTGTACAGTTTTGAGTATTCCTTTTGGAGATGATGTCCAGCTTTATTCTATTGTGGTCTGAGAAGATACTTGATATGATTTGGATTTTCTTAATTTTATTGAGACAGTTTTATGGCCTATCATATGGTCTGTGTTGGAGAATGTTCCGTGTGCTGAGGAGAAAATGTATATTCTGCAGTTTTTGGGAAGAATGCTTTGTGAATACCTGTTAGCTTAATTTATTCTAAGGTATAGTTTAAGTCCATTGTTCCTTTGTTGACTTTCTGTCTTGATAATCTGTCTAGTGCTGTCAGTGGAGTATTGAAGTCCCCCAATGTTATTATGTTGCTGTCTGTCTTATTTTTCAGGCCTAGTAGTAACTGTTTTATAAATCTGGGAGCTTTAGTGTTAGGTACATGTAAAATTAGGATTGTAATATCTTCTTGTTGGATTAATCCTTTTATAATTTCTCCTTCTTCTTCCTGTTATTGCTTTAAAGTCTATTTTGTCTAGTATAAGAAAAGGTACTCCTGCCTGCTTTTTGTTTCCATTTGTGTGGAATATCTTTTTCCACCCCTTTATTTTGAGTTATATGAGTCCTTATGTGTTAGGTGAGTCTCTTGAAGACAGCAGATATTTGATTGGTGTTTACATTTTTTTAATCCATTCTTCCATTCTGTATCTTTTAAATGGAGCATTTAGGCCATTTACATTCAATGTTAATATTGAGATGTGAGATCCTGTTCTATTCATATATTAGTTGTTACCTAGATACTTAGTTTTATTTCACTGTGTTATTGTTTTGTAGGTCATGTGAGATTTATGCTTTAAGAAGGTTCTGTTTTGGTGTGTATCAAGCTTTTGTTTCAAGATTTAGAACTCCTTTTAACATTTCTTGTAGTGCTGGTTTGGTAGTGGCAGATGCCCTCATTATTTGTCTGAAAAAGACTATCTGTCCTTCATTTATGGAGCTTAGTTTTGCTGGATATAAAATTATTGGCAGAAAATTACTTCGTTTAAGGAGGCTGAAGATAGGACCTGAGTCCCTTCTGGCTTGAAAGGTTTCTGCTGAGATATCTGCTGTTAGTCTGACAGGTTTTTCTTTATAGGTTACCTGATGCTTTTATCTCACAGCTCTTAGAATTCATTCCTTTATACTGACTTTAGATAGCCTGATGATCATGTGCCTTGGTGATGATCTTTTTGCAATGGATTTACCAGGAGTTCTTTGAGCTTTTTGTATTTGGATATCTAGATCTCTAGCAAGGCCATGGAAGTTTTCCTTAATTATTCCCTCAAATAAGTTTCCAAAACTTTTAGACTTTTCTTCTCCCTCAGGATCACCAATTATACTTAGGTATGGCCATTTTACATAACCCTATATTTCTTGGAAATTTTGTTCATTTATTTTGATTCTAATTGGGTTAATTCAAAAGCCGTGTCTTCAAGCTCTGAAATTCTTTCTTCTACTTGTTCTAGTCTATTCTTAGAACTTTTCACTGCAATTTATATTTCCCTAAGTGTGTCTTTAATTTCCAGGCGTTCTAATTGGTTTTTCTTTATGGTACCCATCTCTCTGGAAAATTTCTCATTTATATCCTGAATTTTAAAAAAGTCTTTATTTTGTTTTTCACCTTTCTCTGGTATCGCCTTGGGTAGCTTAATAATCAGTCTTCTGAATTCTGTGTCTGCTATTTCAAACATTTTAGATTGGTTTGAATCCATTGCTGGGGAGCTAGTGTGATCTTTTGGGGTGTGATCTTTTGGGGTGTTATGGAAACTTGTTCTGTCATATTCTCAGAATTAATTCTCTGATTCCTTCTCATTTGGGTAGACTATTTTTTTCAAATTGTTCTTGAATTTATTTTTTATTTGACTGTATTTTTTTCTTTATTTTTTTTCCCTTAAGGGTCTGACTTTAATGTTTATAGTTTATTATAGCCTAATTTGATTCTTGGTGATTTTAGCGGGGAAGACTCTGTATTTGTTCTTTAGTTATAGAGAGTCTTTTTGTGCTGGCTTTCCCAGATGTTGGTTGTAGTATTTATGTACTTGGTGTGTATCTCCTGCCTGGTTGGAATGGCGAGGATCTCTTGAAGCTTATCTCATTCTCCCACTGTGAACAATTTTTAAATTTATTTGATTTTCCCCCAGCATTTTATTTACTGAGCTGGCGATTTAGGCTTCAGGCCAGTAGGGCAGGTATCCTTGGGTAGGCACCAGTTGTAGCTAAAACAGGTAGGTAGCTGTAATACCCAATGGTGGGCGCAGGTTCCAGCCTTGATGAAGGTGTCTGGGGGAGCTCTCAATTAGATGTGCTAAGGTTTTATCAGGGTAAAGCGTGGGAGCTACCTCAGCTCCCCTGCCAGGCCAGCAGGAAAACTATTTACATCCCAGTTTCACTCCTATCCCAGTGTTCTGGCTCTTTGGATCAGACAAGCACTTCTTTTCATCTGTAGGAATGTTGATGTTCCAAGTAGAGAGGGGTTGTGACTCTGCCTCCCGTGCAAGCCTAAATCTGAGGAGTGCTCCTCCTGTGGGGGTGCAGTCACCCTGAATTGTACCAGAAGGCTGACCATAGGTGCATCCATGCTGCATACCCATGAGAGAAGTCCCAGCTGTGTCTGCAATGGTGTACCAGAGAAGAACAAGAACCCCTTTTCCAAGCCCCTTCATGTACAGACAGGCTGCCTGCCTACTGGGGCAGACTTTCCTTACTGTCCCTAGTAATGCAATTGTATCTCTGCTGTAAGAAACTTCCCATTAGTGGACAGATCTGGGACTTAAGACCTGCTGTTTAGATTCTTTTGTCCCACTGGCTGTTCTTCCTCTTGTATTCCTCCCCTTCCCTAAGAATGGGAGTTCCTGAGAGCCATACTCTAGCGACTGTCATTGCTCTCCTGGGTCTAGCCACCCAGTGGGGCTACCAGATTCCAGGCTGGTGTTAGGAAATGTCTACAAGGGATCCAGGAATGTGACCTGTCTTCAAGTCTCCCATCTGTAGATCCCAGCACCAGCTCTGATGGAGGTGGTGGGGGAGTAATGTGGGCTCTGTGAGATTCCGTGGTTGTAGATAGGCTTAGTGTGTTGGCTTTCTTGAATGCTGGTTATAATTGTAGTGAACTTGGTATGTGGATAAACTCAGGACTTCTGGTTAGCCAGGGTGTTGTATGCAGTGGTGATAGCTGAGGTCACATGACTGTTTTCTCCTTCTTGGGCACAGTGTTATTCTACTTCGCAATGCTACAATGAACTGTGTTAGTTGGCCTCCGTCCAGGAGGCGGTGATTGCAAAGGAGCACTAGCTGTGGTAGTAACAGTGGGGTTTGAGCTTGTCCTAAGTTGCCCCGGGGAAGTATTCCGGTTTCTCAGGCAATGGGTGGGGCTATAAAGCTCCCCAGAATTTATGTCCTTTGTGTAAAGCTACTAGGGTGGGTGGAGGGGTACAACCAGGTTGGGGCAGGGTTAGGCAGGTCTGCGTTCTGACTCTCCTTGAGCAGGGCTAGTGGCAGCTCCTGCGAGGGTTGGGGAAATTCTTTTCATGCTGCTTGGGTAATGTTCCGGAGGGGAGTATAACTACCTCTGCTGCACAGGAGAGTTTGCAAAGGGAGTGGGGAAAAGTGGGTAGCAGTAAGTCTCTCGCAGCTTCCATGCAGTTGGGAAGGCTGATCTCACTCCTGCAGTACTCTGCTGACAGTGCTGGGTTTAGATCCGGGCAGTCTGTGCACAGAACTTAGAACTGCCCCAGGCCATCAGCTTCCCTGCGCAGATAGCAATCTTGGCTTTCAGGTCACGCTGTTCCCCATCTGCCCACAAGGCTGGGTGCCCAGCTCCTGAGGGTAGTGTCCATAGAGCACTTTCCATTCACCCCTCCCTAGGTTCTGGTCAAGGGAGTTTGTCCCCACTTGAGATTTTATCATAAAATTCAGTGGAAAACTTCTTAATTCAGTTGAAAGCTTCTTTTAAGTTGTGACTCCTCCCTGAGTTCGTTGGCTGATTTCTCTGAGGGCCCCTGTGAGATATAATCAGGAATGGCTTCCCCGAGTTCATGCTGGAGACTGGGAATGTCTGCAAGGCACTTCCTGCTGTTGCTCCCACTTTTGTATTTCATGTCACTCCCTGAATCTGTTCCAGTTCTGGATAGAGTTAAGACCTTCTCCCATGGCCTGGATTTTCAGATTCTCTAGTGGGTATGTGTGCTCTGGAGGCAGACTCTCCTCTCCTCACACTCTGGGGACTTAAACAGTTTTTCACTTGTCTCATGGAGTAGGCTGCCACCTGCCACTTCTTTCAAAGGGTCTGTGGATTCTTTTGGTTGTCTTGTTAAGTTCCTGCTTTGGTTCTTGGAAAAAAAAATTCATTGTGAATCTCTACACACTATTCTTTCCTTCCGAATATGAGAGACACACTAATACTGCCTCCGATCTGCCATCTTGGAAAAAAACCTGACTATGTGTTTGCAAATAGCCTGTCTTCAAGCTCACTAATTCCTTCTTCTGCTTGATCAGTTCTGCTATTAAAAAACTCTGATGAATTCTTCAGTATGCCAATTGCATTAGAAGTCTACCTGGTATTCTATTGTACTGTAGCCAAGCTGGCACTCAAATCATTAGACACAGTCTCTCCCATTCTTCCCTCCCCTTTCAACAGGCAGAGGAGCCTCAGTCCCACGGCTGCTACTGCCACAGGCCCACGAGGAGGACTGCCAGGCTTCCGCCAGTGTTCACTTAAGGCTCAAGGGCTCTTCGGTCAGTTTGTGGCTCTTCAGTCAGATTCTGGGCAGGCCCCATGAACTAGAGTCTTTTTAAAAGCTCCCCCAGCCTGCTGCCTTGAGGGATGCTGAAGTCCATGCATTTGCTAACACCAGCAGCCCAGGGGAGCTGGGTCCTGCCTCTGCCAGTATTCCAGGGGTGGAGCTTCAGTGAGGCTGGGCACCATGTGCAGTGCTGAAGACCTCATCATCGCTCATGGGTACAAACTGTTGAGAGACCTCCCAGCACCACGCAGGGATAACCCTGAGGGGTGCCAGCCAGCAAAGAGAAGGATGCGAGTGGTCTGTGGCCTGCTGAATAGGTATGAGGATGGCCCCGCGGCCTTTGCACATCATGAGACATCTGCCAGGAAAGGACGTGGGAGTGACTCTGAAAGCTGCCGCACCACACCGAGAGGCCATGGGGATCCCCAGAGCACTTCTGCTTCTAGAACCTCTGAGGCAGGGCTTCATAATCAACCAACCCCAGACTGTTAATGACCAAGCCAACTGGAGAAGAGGAGGGTGGGAAGTCAGCAGCCTGCTGGGTCCGAGGGTCCCAGAAGACCTGGAGGAATGACCCAAGCCAACAGTTCGCCCGTCTACATGAGGCAGGGTCCGCAGGAAGTCAGAGGAAGGACAGAGGATGTGATGAAGAAGACAACTTGGGGCCGGGTACAGTGGCCCACTCCTGTAATCCCAACACTTTGGGAGGCTGAGGGGGGGTGGATCCCTTGAGGTCAGGAGTTCGAGACCAGCGTGGCCAACATGGTGAAACCCCATCTCTACTAAAAATACAAAAATTAGTCGGGTGTGGTGGTGGGAGCCTGTAATCCCAGCTACTGGGAGACTGAGGCAGGAGGATCGCTTGAACTCAGAAGGCAGGGGTTTGAGCTGAAATCATGCCACTGCACTCCAGCCTGGGCAACAGAGAGAGACTCGGTCTCAAATAAATGTATAAATAAGAAGGCAGCTTGGGAAGAAGAGTTGAGAATGTTGGGTCCTGCCAAGTGGCTGAACATCTGCCTTGAAAGCTGCAACCAGCCAGGGAAATTCAGGTGGCAGGTGTCTGATGGTGATGGGGAGAAATTATTTCAAAATCTGTTACTGTTCATTCAAGGAGAATGTGTCAAATTCTCAAAACAAAGAGAAATCCCAATTATTGCCTAGAACTCGCCCCTCTCTCACCCCCCGTAGCCCTCCGACCCAGAGCCTGAGTTGCACAGAAATTTCCATTCCATTAAATGATAGACATTTACCTAAAATGCCACAATATTCTCCCAATTATGCACCAAATTTGAAATTCACAAGTGAGCCTGAGAAGGGTGGCTCCTTGGCCTCTTTTCCCCAGCCTAAGTTTGGGAGACCCTTCAAGCCCCCATCTGATGGCTTGCACCACCAATCCCACAGGGAGTAGAAAGTGGTGACGATCAGGACAGCCAGCAGTGGATCCATACGTCCCCACGCATGAGCTCTGCAGGTCCAACTTTGGGTTGGAGCCTCCAGTAGGTACCTCCACCATCATGCAGGTCACCCCCCAGCACACCCCAAACCCCTATGTTGGAAGACACAGTGCTCATTTGTATGTAGCATTCACAGTCAACAGCAGCCTCCAACTGAGAAGGCCGGACTGGTGGTCGGCTTCCTTGTGGTCCCCTTGGAACTGGGCACTGCAAACGCCCTCTTACCCCAGGGCTCCCTCCACACCTCCCCAATCTGCCACTGCCCACGACAGCTTCATTCAGTACATTCCCTTTGATGACCCAAGGATGCGACGTATCAAACCAGCTCAACCCCAGGGTTTCTGTGAGGACACAAAGTTTGGTGATGAATCTTATAACTACAGTCCTGTCACTGGCCAAGAGCCAGCTCATGGAAACATGCTGATGGTGCCATTTGGAATTCAGAGCCCGATACCATGTCAGGGAACAAGAGAGGCCCATCCTCGGCTGATCCTAGCCCCTGGTGGCCATGGAGCCAGCTTCCCAGAAATAGAGAAAATGATGGCTTCCCTGACCAGAGAGACAGCTGTGTCATGGGAGGACAGCAGCCTGACGTGAGTGGCAGCCCGCACAGACACACAGAAAGCCAAGTTTCTTCCCCAAACCCACAGGGTGAGGGTGCCCGTGAAACTCAAACCAAACTCAAAAAGTTTGAAACTGGGATTCAGACCAAGAAAAGTTCAAAGAAGTAAACGAACAAGACTGTATTTTGTTTGGTTTCCATCCCAGTGAAATCAGAATCATAGCTGCCGGATATAGGTACGGACAGCAATGACTTAAACATGAGTCGGTCTGATAAGAGCACAGCTCTGCAACCACAGAGTCTGCTGAGCATGTCAGCATATCTTCCACTGACCTGGGGCTACAGGCTCTCACTGGAAGCTTGGGTGGGAGAATGGGGCTCCGGAAACAAGATCTGGGGGGGATCAGAAGAAGACAAAGAAACCGATGACCTTGGATTCGTTTACCTTACAAAGCACAGCGAACTCCACCCTTCTGGCTCTTGTCCAGGGCACCAGTACAGAGATCAGCAAACACAAACCAGTTTCCCCAAAGAACCCCAAAACTCGCAGTTCCTTCCTGGTGCAAAGTTGGGAGGGTCTCGTGTGTTCCTGACTCCAAAATGTTCGGACCCTGCTGCCTCCAAAGCTCCGATGCACACGGCATTCCCTTCTGGTGACCACAAACAGAGGTGAAGTGCTGCAACCTGAAAGGTCACAGGTCCCTCAGCCCAGCTGGCAACAGTGCTTTTCCAAGGACTTCCTTGTCCATAAATCAGGCACTGATGACAAAAGCAGGCGGAAGTCAGCCCTGTGTGGGTGTCTATGGGCATGGAGTCCATCCTGGGCCCAAGTGGGAGGTGGTAAAGACGCACCCACACATCTGTGCAGCAGCAAACAACGATTTGGGTGGTTTCTCCTGACACTAGTCAGCCATTGTGCCTGGACTTATTAAGTTAATGAGTAAGTTTTAACAAGGAGCTTCAAGAAGACAAAGAAGGAAGACAAAGAAAGCAGCAGTAGCAGCAGCTGCGGCAATGAGGAAAGTGAGGTGGAACAGCAGCATGAAAACTGTGCTGACCCCAGACTGGAGAATTCAGCCTTCTGTGCAAACAGCCTGGAAATGAGGGTTGAGCAACAGCCAAGAATGTGGGTGCTGGAGGACCTGGGTTTAGTTGGGAAGAGGTGGACATAAGTCTGAGAGCTGAGGTGAGGAGCTGGAGCCTGGCCGCCTGCGTCCTCTGTCCCCGGGCCCCTCTCAGGTGGAGGCGGCCGCCATGCATCCTCCAGGCAGCAGATGGAAGCTTGAGAGCAGAGGAGAGACACCAGGAGGTTGGCAATGGAGGTAATGAGCCCATGTCCTGCAAAGAGAATGATGTCTTCAAGGTCAAGTGACACAAAACCAGTGCCCCTATCCTCTCTGGCTGAGCCAAGGTGTCCCAGGAAAGTCAGAAACTTACCAGCACTTTCAGTTCTGTGAAACTGAGTGAAGTGGCCCCTTGGAAGGTTGATAGTGCTGGAGAGAGGGACACGGTGCTCCCACTGTCCCTGCCTAACAAAACCCGGGGGCTCTTGGACTTTACCGGTTGTGGTGTTCACCAGAGGGCAAAAGCAGAGTGCCAGCAAGCTAGAGGGGTCTTTGGGTGAAGTGGATGCAATAGAAACCCCTCCGCAGGTGAGGGCTGTGAGGATCCTGGGCATTGAATGGTGGTGGTGTTTCTCCTGGCAGTGCCCTGAGGCTGGAGGCAGAACCAGCCTCCCTGAGGTGAGTGTCTGCAGCCCAGCGGCCCCCAGGCAAGAGTCACTGTCCAGCTCAGCACTGGCTGATGGCCTCATGATGTCCACTGGTGCTTTTATGGCAGGAGGAAGTGTGGCTGGACTGAAAGCCCTCTCTTGGTAGGGGAAGGGGACAGTGCCAGGTGGGCTCTCCAGGCTTCTGAGCACTCAGACCTCACTTAGGGTTATCACCAATGGAACTTCCAGTCTTGAGTCTCAGGCCAACCCCTTGGAGTCCAAGTCCTTAGAAGAAGCGGGGACAAAACTGCCCTTCATATTCACTTTGCTGTATTTCATAGAGAGGACCCCAAGTGTGGCTGACTCAGAAAAGAGTCTCAGAAGTGCTTTCAAAGTGATTGAAAGTTCACAAGAGAAACTGGCTTCCCCCTGGCCAGGAGAGCAGACCCTACCACCTGATGACAATGGAAGAGGTGTATTGAGTGTCTACTGAGCTTCAGGAGTGCTGACTCCCTGGAGGAGGTGGAGAGACTGAAGGCTTAGAGGGGCCAGGTCCAGCTTCCAGGAGGCTCTGTGTCTCTGGGAGGCAGGGACGACAGGGCCAGAGAGTTGGCTACTCACTGTCTTTCTCCAAGGATGGTATCTCATGGGAAGAAAATGAGCATCTGGTGTCCGGATTGGTATGACCCTAGCGGAAAGGAGAGACTGTGATGAGATGCCAGTGACGCGTGCGTACGTTTGCTGATTGAGTATTCTCTTATTTGTTGTTTTCTTTTCCTTTTTTCTTTCTTCACTGTTCATCTGCAGAGCGTTCTCTGATTCAGCCTATGTAGGATCTGGAAACTGCTGGTTTTTAGTGTACTGATAACATTCTTTACCACTGTCACTAGCAAACTTTCTATCCACACAGAATTGCTTTGTGGAGATAAAGCGATAGTCCATTGAAATAATCTTGTTTTAAAAAATTCAATTAAATTAA
>NW_012117154.1:3117290-3119988 GCF_000951035.1 Colobus angolensis palliatus
CAGGCATGTGCCACCACGCCCAGCTAATTTTTGTATTTTTAGTAGAGACAGGGTTTCACCATGTTGGCCAGGCTGGTCTCAAACTCCTGGCCTCATGTAATCTGCCCACCTCAGCCTCCCAAAGTGCTGGGATTACAGATGTGAGCCACCGCATCAAACCCTTTTTAAAAATTTTAAAAATAAATGAGATGAGGTCTCACTATGTTACTCAGGATGGTCTCGAACTCCTGAGCTCTAGTAATCTGCTCGCCTCCTGAAGTGCTAGGAGTGTAGGTGTGAGCCACCATGCCTGGCTGAAATCATCTGTTTTTATAGCATGAATATTTAATGCCTGTAATTAGGAAAGAGTTTTCACAGAAAGTCTCCTTCATGAAGGATTTGGCCAAACTGGTGAATAGTTTGGTGTTACTGTGGTTCTGTGTGAAAACTTAGACATGGAAGATCTAATGAACGATTTTAAAGGACTGCAGGTGCCACACATTCTCCTTCGTGTCTCCGTGGACTGTGGCCCATGCTCAGTCTTTGCAGACATAATCAAGTTAAGATGAGCCGACACGGTCAGGCATTGTGGCTCAGGCCTGTAATCCCAGCACTTTGGAAGGCCGAGGTGGGCAGATCACGATGTCAGGAGTTTGAGACCAGCCTGACCAACATGGTGAAAGTTCGTCTTTACCAAAAATACAAAAATTAACCGGGTCTGGTGGTACACACCTGTAATCCCAGCTACTCAGGAGGCTGAGGCAGGAGAATTGCTTGAACCCGGGAGTCGGAGGTTGCAGTGAGCCAAGGTTGCGCCATTGCATCCCACCCTGCGCGACAGAATGAGACTCTGTCTCAAAAAGAAAAAAAAAAAAGATGAGCTGACATTGGAGTGGGGTTGGCCCTCACCAACGACTGGTGACCTTCTAATGAGAGGAAACGCCATGTGAAGAACGTCCTGTGACGACACGGTCTGAGATCAGAGGAATGAGGCTGCAAAACACGGGGCGGGAAGGATTGGCAGCCGCCAGCAGAAGCCAGGAAGAGGCAAGGAGGATTCTAAGCAGAGCCTCGGAGGGGGTGTGGCCCTGCTGACTCCTTTGATTTCAGTCTTCTGGCCTCTAAAACTGTCAGAGAGTAAATTTCTTTTGTCTTCAGCCATCCATCTGTGGTGCTTTGTTAGGACGTCCCAGGACACTGACATGCTTGGTTTCTGTGATTCTTTCCTTTCCTACCTCTCCCTCCATCTCTGCCTTTCCGTTCACTTTTCACCATTGAAATAGGAAAATCTCTGCAGGACCAGTCCATAACTCTTTATTCTTCTCCATGACTCTTTCTTCTTTGGCAATTTCTTTCATGTTCATGGTTTTGCTATAAGTCCGGATGATTCTCGAGTCCTGTGTTAGCTAGGTTATTGGTTGCAAAGGTTGGGGCCTCCCTCAAGCCACCTTTCAAAAAGGATGCTTACCTCTGCACATCATTTAGAATGGCTACTATAAAAATCCCAGAACATAACAAATGTTGGTGAGGAAGTGGAGAACTGTTACTGAGAATGTTAAATGGTGCAGCTGCTATGGAGAGTGGTGAGATTCCTCAAAAAAATAAAAATAGAATTATCACAGGATCCAGCAATTCCACTTCTGGGTATATGCCCAAAAGAATGGAAAGCAGGGTCCTGAAGAGGTTTTTGTACGCCCATGTTCTTAGCAATGTTATTCACAATAGCCAAAAGGTGAAACCAATGTAGATGTCCATCTACAGATGAATGGATAAACACAATGTGGAATACCCATACAACGGACTCTTATTCAAGCATTCAAAAGAAAGGAAATGCCGTCACATGCTACAATATGAATGAACCTTGAGAACATGCTCAGTGAAATAAGCCAGTAACAACAGGATGAGTGCTGGATGGTAAGTGGAATCATATAGTATGTTGTATGAGTCATCAAATGGAGACAGCGAGTGGAATGGTTGTTGCAAGGGGTCATTATCGTTTAATGTGTATAGAGTTTTAGTTTTGCAAGATGAAGAGGGTTCTGGAGATATGATCATAAAGACCAAACAAGGCTGAGAAGACCCATTTGTGTGCGAGTACTGGGGGTAGTTTTCAGGGCACAGGCTGAGAAAGTACACCAAAATGTACTGACTACACCCAGAATTCAAAGCACCTGCAGGATGTCGCCACGTGGATGTCCTGCAGGTACTCATCTCTACTAAAATACAACAGTTAGCTGGTTGTGGTGGCGCGTGCCTGTAATCCTAGCTACTTGGGGGGTTGAGGCAGGGGAATCACTTGAACCCGGGAGGCAGAGGCTGCAGTGAGCTGAGATAGCCATTGCACTCCAGGCTGAGTGACAGAGCGAGACTCCGTCTCAAAAAAAAAAAAAAAAAAAAAAAAAGTCAAAGATTTAACTCATCTTGATTCCAAAATGATTTTCCTCTTGATGCCAATATCCAGTCTTTCAGCCTTTCAGCCATTGTGCCTTGGCACTGTCTTAAAAACTTTTTTCTTGTTACAAAAGCAACATATGTTCACATTTTTTAAAAGAAGATATAGATAAGTAAAAAATAAACATAAAATCATTTATAATCTCTATGCCCAGAAATAGCCATTAATATCATTGTAATGTATTTTGCCATTATTTTTCTATACAATCATCAGAACTTCATGTACACGTAGCATGTTCTTATCCATGCTATCCAAGTCTTTGCTTAT
>NW_012117154.1:3120803-3124763 GCF_000951035.1 Colobus angolensis palliatus
AGTGCTGGGATTACAGGCTTGAACCACCGCACCCGGTCTAGTTTTTAATTTTTTAAAGCCATAGGATTCTGTTCAAATGGGTCCCTAGCATAAAAAATCAGATGGAAAGAGAGCTGCTCTGACTGTCCTTACAGAGACCTTGAACCCCAAGGGGACTAAATTCAGAGCTCAGGTTGAAAGCCCTGTGCTAGATTGTAGGATTTTTAGGAAATAAATTTTATTGAGGTTTAATTCATCCAGCGATATGCACCCCTTTTGAGTGTACGGTTTGATGAGTTCTGAGAAGTGTGTATAACCAATGCCCCGTCAAGACACAGATCGTTCCTCTCACGCTGTAAAGCTCTCTTCTCCTGTGCAGCTAACCCCTCCCTTCCACGTGAGCCCAGGCAACCGCTGCTGTCTTCTGACATTAGGGATTCGATTTTCCTTTCCTAGAACTGCATAGAAATGAGTACAACAGCTATTTCCTCTTTTTGTGCCTGGGTTCTCTCCCTCCGCATGTGTTTGAGACTCACCTGTATTGTCATTAATATCAGTAGCTTGTTCCTTCTTTTAAATTTATTTTTATGTTTTCTATTTATTTTTAAGTTTTTTTAAAAAATTACATTTAAAATTTTTTGTTATTTTTAATTTAATGAATTTATTTAATTTTTAAATTTAAATTTTAGTTTTTTATTTTTATTTTTTATATACATAAGTTTGTTTCTTCTTGCTGAGTGTGGCATTGCCAGTTTGTTTACTCACACTAGACATTTGAGTCATTGGCAGTTTTGGGGTATTTTGAATAAGGCTGCCACAGACATTTGTGGATAAGTCTTTTTGAGTATGAATGTTTTTATTTCTCCTCAGGAAATGCCAAGTAGAAATTGAGATGATAGGTTTCTGAAAATAGAATCCATGTCCCTTTCATTTTTGTGATCCAGAGCGCATTGCATTAAGCCAAGTGCTAAATGAATTTCTTGGTAAGGAAAGGGAAGGAATATTTAGTAAATGTTTACTAATTGCCAGCTACTTTTTAAAGGATTTTTCATATATTGTCATATTTAGTTTTTTCAACAACCATACAACGTGTTATTTTTACAGAATTTTCTTTCTTTCTGTCTCTTTTTTCTTTGGGATAGCGTCTCACTGTGCTGGGCAGGCTGAAGTGCAGTGGCATGATCATGGTTCACAGCAGCGTCAGCCTCCTGGGCTCAAGCAATCCTCCCACCTCGGCCTCCCAAGTAACTGGGACTACAGGTGTGCACCACCATGCCTGGCTACTGTTTTTATTTTTACAGAGATGGGGGTCTTACTGTGTTTGAGACCAGGCTGTTCTCAAACTCCTGGAGTCAAGCAGTCTTCCTGCCTTAGCATCTCAAAGTGCTGGAATTACAGGTGTGAGTCACCGTGCCTAGCTCCGAATTTTATTTCTAACTGGAGAGTTAGAGGCTTGGAAAAGTTGAGTAGCCTGCCTAGGAGCACACAGCTAATAAGTTATAGAGCTAGGATTCAAACCCTCTGTTGGACTCCAAAGGCCACGTTTATTTCTTAGTAGTATTTTTGGCTGCCTGTTCAAGCAGATAAGTTGGTTTAACACGTGGGAGAGTCCTTAAATTCTCTTGAGAGCTTCTGTGGGCTCAGCAGAGCCTTTCTGGCCATGGAAGTAGGTCAGGTCCTGCTACAAGGAAGTTCAGGAGTCAGTCTTTAACTCTGGGACACTGTCCATTCTGTCGTATCATTTGCTATTAAAAGTAAGAGCGTTCAGCTGGGCATGGTGGTAGACGCCTGTAATCCCAGCTACTCAGGAGGCTGAGGCGGGAGAATCTCTTGAATCCAAGAGACAGAGGTTGCAGTGAGCCAAGATCACGTCACTGCACTCCAGGCTGGACAACAGAGCAAGACTGCGTCTCAAAAAAAAAAAAAAAAAAAAAAAAAAAAGAGCATTGTCAGCTGAATTTTTAAAGATTCACCTGAATTTTCCATGTTATCAACCTTTTGCTGGTAAACCACTAATGAATTGTCACCTGTGGAAATGGAGCCGCATTATCTAGCTTTTTATGTGTTGTTGACTGACAATAAGCAACACTTGCGCAGAATCTATGGGTTTTTCTGGAGGCCTTTTCTTGAGCAGTGTGACTCTTGTTGAAAAGGAAGTTTTGAGGGGTTCAGCATTCTTTACAATTTCCTATGAATTCGTCTCCTTCAGGTGGGGAGGCCTGTAGAAGAGAGCTGTGAACAAGTGCTGTGTGGCACCCAACACCATAGATATGGCAGGGTGGACTGGAAATGGGGTCGACGCACAGCTGGGATGCTGTGGTTTGTCTACAGTGATTCCCACAATATTGAAATGCTTTTGTGTCTGTAGGTAAACAGCAGGCTGCCCTGGTTCCTCCCCTGGAGCTCTGTCCTCTCCAACATCTTATGCTCCAGCAATGAAAAGGTGGGCACCCATCTCTGCAGAGGGCCTCTGGAGCCTGTGCCAATGCCCTGGCCACCATCCATTCTCACTGCTTGGTCCCATGACACCAAATTATTAAATAGTTGGCTATTGACCTCTTGGCTAAAAGTTATTTTCAAAACAGAAATGTACACGCATCAAGCCAATCACATTCTTTTTTTTTTTTCTGAGACGGAGTCTCGCTCTGTCACCGAGGCTGGAGTGCTGTGGCCGGATCTCAGCTCACTACAAGCCCCGCCTCCCCGGTTTATGCCATTCTCCTGCCTCAGCCTCCCGAGTAGCTGGGACTACAGGCGCCGCCACCTCGCCCGGCTAGTTTTTTGTAGTTTTTAGTAGAGATGGGATTTCACCATGTTAGCCAGGATGGTCTCGATCTCCTGACCTCGTGATCCGCCTGTTTCGGCCTCCCAAAGTGCTGGGATTATAGGCTTGAGCCACCGCGCCCGGCCGCCAATCACATTCTTAATTTGTAACCACCCAAAGGGTTCACCTTGCCTGCTGCCTAGACAGCCGATTCATCAAGACAGGGGAATTGCAATAGAGAAAGGATAATTCACACAAGAGCCGGCTGCGCCGGGGACCAGAGCTTTATTATTACTCAAATCAGTCTCCCCGAGCATTGGAGGAGCAGAATTTTTAAGGATAACTTGGTGGGTGGGGGGAAGCCAGTGAACCAGGAATGCTGATTGGTAAGGGATGAAGTCATAGAGAGTCGGAGCTGTCTTCTTGCACTGAGTCAGTTCCTAAGTGGGAGCCACAGGATGAGGTGAGCCAGTTTATTGATCTGGGTGGAGCCAGCTGATCCATCAAGTGCAGGGTCTGCAAAATCTCTCAAGTGCTGATCTTAGGAGCAGTTTAGGGAGGGTCAGAATCTTGGAGCCTCCAGCTGCATGACTCCTAAACCGTAATTTCAAATTTTGTGGCTAATGTTGGTCCTACAAAGGCGATCTAGTCCCCAGGCAAGAAGGAGTTCTGCTTTGGGAAAGGGCTGTTACCATCTTTGTTTAAACTGTAAACTGTAAACTAAGTTTCTCCCAAAGTTAGTTCAGCCTATGCCTGGGAATGAACAAGGACAGCTTGGAGGTTAGAAGCAAGATGGAGTCGGTTAAGTTAGATCTTTTTCACTGTCTCAGTCATTATTTTGCAAAGGCAGCTTCAATCTCACTTTTCATTATGCTTATCTCACTCTTCATTAGAGTAGTCCCCCCTTATTTGTGGTTTCACTTTCCATGGTTTCTGTTACCTGCAATAAATGGAGGTTTGAAAATGGGTGAGTGTAGCACAGTAAGATATTTTGAGGGCGGGCACAATGGCTCATGCCTGCAATCCCAGCGCTTTGGGAGGCTGAGGTGGGAGGATTGCTTGAGTACAGGAGTTTGAGACCAGCAGGGCAACATAGTGAGACTTCTCTACAAAAAATAAATTTTAAAAAATTAGCTTGTTGGCTGGGCGCGGTGGCTCAAGCCTGTAATCCCAGCACTTTGGGAGGCCGAGATGGGCGGATCACGAGGTCAGGAGAT
>NW_012117154.1:3125051-3132057 GCF_000951035.1 Colobus angolensis palliatus
AAAAAAAAAAAAATTAGCTTGTTGTGATGATGCATTCTTGTACTCCCAGCTACTCAGAAAACTGAGGTGGTATGATCACTGGAGCTCAGGAAGTCAAAGCTTCAGTGAACTATGATTGCAGGACTGCACTCCAGCCTGGGCAACAGAGCAAGACCCTGTCTCTCTTAAAAAAAAAAAAAAGATATTTTGAGAGAGAGAGACTGCATTCACATAACTTTTATTGCAGTATATTGTTACAATTGCTTTATTTTATTATGAGTAATTGTTGCTAATCTCTTGTGCCTAACTTATAAATTAAGCTTTATCATAGATATGTATGGATAGGAGAAAACAGAATATACAGGATTCAGTACTATCCAAGGTTTCAAGTATCCACTGGGTATTTTGGAACATATCCCCCTTGTATAAGGGGACCCTTGTATGACATAAAGCTACTGTTTTTTGTTTTGATTCTGATCTTTCTGATTCCTTCATATACTTTAAGCACAAAAAATTTGGTTAAAGCCCATTTCTGAGTTTCTGTGGTGTAGAGGAGGAAAGTTTTAGTTTCCCTCTGGTCTTTGCGGTTATTAGTTGGGATGGACTCCTGTAACAAAAGACAGATTAAAAAGAGAAAGACAAACGGAAGTTTATTAACACGCATGCCTCATGTGTATGTGATAGATACCCAGAGAGATGAGTCAGTCTCAAAGAGGAGGCTTTGAATTCAGGCTTAAATATTTAATACCATCTTCAGCTGTCACAAAGAAAGAAGGGTGTTGCTGGCAGGTGTGGGGAGGTAACCAGGAAAAGCAGTCAAAAAGGGTAAGGTTTGTTATGCAGCTTTGAGTCATCCTTATCTTTCTGGTACAGAGAGGGAGGAACCCTCATACATGGAGGGCTCCTTTACAGAAATAAGTTTCCTTTACAAAAGGGTACCTGCCTCTGTGTTCTCAGAGCTTCTTCTGTGTCAGCAGTTTCTCAAAATGATCCTTATGCCCAAAGGGCATATTCTGGGGGGACAGATTGTGGTCTCCTACACTGGTCATGCCAAAGCACTGGCAAACATTTTAGTGTAGCAGTTATGAGCCTGGATTTTAGGGTCTGACAAGCTTCAGTTTTGATTTCTGGCTCTGTTACTTCCTAGCATGGTGATCTTTGACAAGTTATGGCAAATCATACAACTTCGGTAATGCCTCAGTTTTCTCATCTGTAAAAGGGATATGATCATATCGACTTCATAATTATTAGAGATTGTTAGCAGCAGTGAATCCTTACGGTTCTGCAGCAAACTCAATTCTTACTTCCTCAGAAGAAAGAATTTGATGGAAGGGCATAAGGCAGAGGGAGAGACCAAGGCAAGTCTTAGAGTAGGAGTGAAAGTTTGTGAAAAATTTTTAGGAGAAGAATGAAAGGAAGTGAGGTATCCTTGGAAGAGGGCCAAGTGGGAGAGACAAGAGCACTGTTTGACTTTTGACTTGGGGTTTCACACGCTGGCTTGCTTCTGGGGTCTTGCTTCTCCTGTTTCCTGGTTCTTCCCTTGGGGTGGGCTATCCGCCTGTGCTGTGACCTGCCAGCACTTGGGAGGGGCTGCATGTGCAGTGTTTACTGGAGTTGTATGCATGCTCACTTGAGGCATTCTTCCCTTACCAGCCAAGTGTTCCTAGAGAAAGATCATGTACCACTTAACTCCGCCATCTTGCCTCCTAGTGTGCATGCTTGAGCCCACTCATCCAACTCCTGAGATCTTCTCCAGAAGCTGCTGATCACCAGTTTCAGGTTTTTTCTTTCTATTGGGAGACTGCCTTTCCCTAGAGCCAGCTGTGACCAATGATTATTTTAGTGCTTAACAACAGCCTGGCCATAAACTCATGGTTGCCTGGCATTCCGCATTCCTGGTGTGGCAGGGCCCTCTCCTGCCCTGCTCACGTCTGCCCGACTACCTACTGCACCAAGATCACAGAGACGATGGGTGTGAAGACCTTGCTCCAAGTGCTCCCTGCATGCAGGCTGTGTTACACATTTCAGGGGGATTTTTATAGATTCATTCAATGCTGAGTGTTACTTTCTTCAGATATTGGAAGCTGTAGCTGTTAATTCCAAAAGAGCTTCTTTTGCTTTAAAGTGACTTTATTGTGCATGAGTTGATCTCAGCTCCATGCCTGTCTTCTTTTTTTGAATGGAGAACTTCTTTCCCAAAGGACCGGTTTATTTTAATAACAGAAAAAACAACTTGTAAAGGTGAAGAAACAAACTTAAGGCTTGAGTTTTTTTTTTTTTGAAACGGAGTCTCGCTCTGTTGCCCAGGCTGGAGTGCAGTGGCTGGATCTCAGCTGACTGCAAGCTCCACCTCCCGGGTTTATACCATTCTCCTGCCTCAGCCTCCCAAGTAGCTGGGACTACAGGCACCCGCCACCTCACCCGGTTAGTTTTTTGTATTTTTTAGTAGAGACAGGGTTTCACTGTGTTAGCCAGGATGGTCTTGATCTCCTGACCTCATGATCCACCCGTCTCGGCCTCCCAAAGTGCTGGGATTACAGGCTTGAGCCACTGCGCCCAGCGAGGCTTGAGTTTTGAACCTAGGGTCTCAAATTCCTTTGCCTATACAGTAGGAAGGATGGAGATGGCCACTATGTACCTTGCATATAAAATCAGTTGAACAGAAAGAAATGCAGCTTTTCTGGGCAGAAGAAACAGCAAGCATCTTGGGGACAAGATCTTTGTTCCCAAACTGGGAACCAAAAGAGGTTTAATTGGACTTACAGTTCCACACGACTGTAGAGGCCATAAGGCCTCAGAATCATGGTGGGAGGCGAAAGACACTTCTTACATGGCGGCGGCAAGAGAAAAATGAGAAAGAGGCAAAAATGGAAACCCCTGATAAACTCATCAGATTTCGTGAGACTTACTCACTTTCACAAGAATAGCACAAGAAAGTCCAGCCCCCATGATTCAATTACCCCCCCCTTGGTCACTCCCACAACACGTGGGAATTCTGGGAGATACAATTCAAGGTGAGATTTGGGTGGGGACATAGCCAAACCATATCATTCAGGAAGACCATGGCCCCTCCAGATCTCATAGTCTCACATTTCAAAACCAATCATGCCTTCCCAACAGTCCCCCAAAGTCTTAACTCATTTCAGCATTAACCCAAAAGTTCGTAGTCCAAAGTTTCATCTGAGGCAAGACAAGTCCCTTCTGCCTATGAGCTTGTAAATTCAAAAGCAAGCTAGTTACTTCCTAGATATGATGGGGATACAGGCATTGGGTAAATACAGCCATTCCAAATGGGAGAAATTGAGCAAAACAACAGGGTTACAGGACCCATGCAAGTCTGAAATCCAGCTGGGCAGTCACATTTGAAAGCTCCAAAATGACCTCCTTTGACTCCAGGTCTCACATCCAGGTCACACTGATGCAAAAGGTGTGTTCCCATGGTCTTGGGCAGCTCTGCCCCTGTGGCTTTGCAGGATGTAGCCTCACTCCTGGTTGCTTTCATGGGCTGGCATTGGGTGTCTGTGGCTTTTCCAGGTGAATGCTGCAAGCTGCCAGTGGATCTACCATTCTAGGGTCTGGAGGACAGTGACCCTCTTCTCACAGCTCCACTAGGCAGTGCCCCAGTAGGGACTCTGTCTAGGGGCTCTGATCCCACATTTCTCTTCTGCACTGCTCTAGCAGACATTCTCCATGAGGGCCCTGCACCCACAGCAAAATTTGCCTGAGCATCCAGGTGTTTCCATGCATCTTCTGAAATCTAGGTGGAGGTTCCCAAACCTCAATTCTTGACTTCTGTGCACCTGCAGGCTCAACACCACGTGGAAGCTACCAAGGCGTGGGACTTTCACCCTCTAAAGTCACAGCCTGAGCTGTACATTGGCCCCTTTCAGCCACAGCTGGAGCAGCTGGGACAGAGGGCACCAAATCCCTAGGCTGCACACAGCACGGGGACCCTGGGCCCAGCCCACAAAACTGCTTTTTCCCCCTGGGCCTCTGGGCCTGTGATGGGAGGGGCTGTCGTGAAGGTCTCTGACTGGCCTGGAGACATTTTCCCCATGGTCTTGGGGATTAACATTAGACTCCTTGCTGTTTATGCAAATTTCTGAAGCCAGCTTAAATTTTTCCTCAAAAAATGGGTTTTTCTTTTCAATTGCGTCATCAGACTGCAAATTTTCTAAACTTTTATGCTCTGCTTCCCTTATAAAACTGAATGCCTTTAATCACCCAAATCACCTCTTGAATGCTTTGCTGCTTAGAAATTTCTTCCACCAGATACCCTCAATCATCTTTCTCAAGTTTAAAGTTCCACAAATCTCTAGGGCAGGGGCAAAATCATGCCAGTCTGTTTGCTAAAACATAAGAGTCACCTTTACTCCAGTTCCCAACAAGTTCCTCATCTCCATGTAAGACCACCACAGCCTGGAGACCACCTTATTGTCCATATCACTATCAGCATTTGGGGCAAAGCCATTCAACAAGTCTCTAGGAAGTTCCAAACTTTCCCAAATGTTCCTGTCTTCTTCTGAGCCCTCCAAACTGTTCCAATCTCTGATTGTTACCCAGTTCCAAAGTTGCTTCCACAATTTCAAGTGTCTGCTCAGCAATGCCCCATTCCTGGTACCAATTTACTGCATTAGTTCATTTTAACACTGCTGATAAAGACATACCTGAAACTGGGAACAAAAAGAGGTTTAATTGGACTTAAAGTTCCACATGGCTGGGGAGGCCTCAGAATAATGGTGGGAGACGAAAGGCACTTCTTACATGGCGGTGGCAAGAGAAAAATGAGGAAGGAGCAAAAGCAGAAACCCCTGATAAACTTATCAGATCTCGTGAGACTTACTCACGGTCATGAAAATAGCATGTGAAAGACCAGCCCCAACGATTCAACTACCTCCCTCTGGGTCCCTCCCACAGTGTGTGGGAATTCTGGGAGATACAATTCAAGTTGAGATCTGGGTGGGGACACAGCCAAACCATATTAGGGCTTAAACCCTTGACTTAAAATCTTTAATGACAAGTATAGTGATTCTTATTCTGTGCAGCTTTTTTTTTTTTTTCCATAAGATTGTATTTTTTCTTTTTCTTTTCTTATCTTTTTTTTTTTTTGGAGACAGAGTCTTGCTCTGTTGCCCAGGCTATAGTGCAGTGGTGCTATCTCAGTTCACTGCAACCTCTGCTTCTTGGGTTCAAGTGATTCTCCCACCTCAGCCTCCCCAGTAGCTGGTACTACAGGCACCTGCCACCACATCTGGCAAAATATTATTTTTTTTTGTATTTTTGGTAGAGACAGGGTTCCATCATGTTGGCCAGGCTGGTCTCAAACTCCTGCCCCCAGCCAGTTTGCCCACCTTGGCCTCCCAAAGTGCTGGGATTACAGGTGAGAGCCACTGTGCCTGGCCAAGATCGTATTTTTTCAATTGAAAGAACATACACAGCTTAAGGACAAAAGCAATAACAACCTTTACTCTAAAACTGCCAGGGTGTAAAGATGAAAAGATAGACTTTGCAGTGTGTGCAAATATGCACATGCTGTGAACAGATATTTGTGCATGTGTATGTGAGGAAAATAATAATACAAAGGAGATGGAAACATTGAGCAGGAAAAGGAGCTTCAGGAATCCCCAGATTAAATACACACTCCTCACTATGGCAGTTCATTGAGCCCCTTGGTTCCTCCTTTAATCACACATTGATCCAAAGAAAAATGTTTAGAGAGGGTGGATATAGTTTGCTAAAAGATTATGATTATTTTCATATAGAAGTGCTTCCTTTGTGGATTGTCAAGGCCAAGAGAAATAACTTCCCCTTCACCCTCTGAAAGTTTCCCTGAAAATCATGACAAGAGGCTGACTGATAGAAAAGGCACACACATGCATTTGATCATAGTTTTATGTGAGACAGGAGACTTCAGAATGAAGAACCAAAGAGGGAAACTGTCCATTTTTATGCTTAGGTTCAACAAAGTATGGACAGCTGTGTAGAGATATGATTGGACAAAAGGGGGAAGACCTAATGCTGATAGGCTGAGAGGGGATATCCAGCAAGGCCTGTCTGTCTAGATTCTTCTTGGCTTCTCTGAGCAACATCCTTTCCTTCTGAGTATGGGAAGGACCCTCTTGAACAGCGGCCTTATGACATACAATCAGACAAGGTAGGTCTGGTCATTTCTTTAAAAAATTTTTTTAAAATAAAAATGGAGATGGGGTTTCACCATATTGCCCAGTCTGGTTTCAAACTCCTAAGTTCAAGTGATCTGTCTGCCTCAGCCTCCTAAAGTGTTGGGATTGTAGGCATGAGTCACCATGCCCGGCCTTGATAATTTCTTTATGGCTAGTTTTTACACAGAAAGGTGGAGGAAGAGTTAGAGCATAACATAGGAAGAGTTAGTTATTTTTTGGTTTATTGTTGGCTTTGGGGAAAACGGGTTCTGGTTTTTATGCCTAGCCTCCGGGAAAAATGAGACGGATAACACGAGGAAAGGAGAAGGTCAGAGGAAAACTTTTGCTTCCAAGGTCTTCGTTTTGAATATCATTTTCTGAGTCCCAATATTCCCTGGTCTGAAACTTACCCAAGGAGTTTCACAGTCCAGAAATTGGATTGGTGGATTGTCTTATAAGTTATTGAGCCAGGGTCTCAGTCACAAAAATGAATCTCATTTCAGGCTTCCACTAAAGTCAGGCCTCTATATGATTCGAGCAATCATATATTTAATAAGAGGCATTTCTGGCTGGGTGCAGTGGCTAACGCCTGTAATCCCAGCACTTTGGGAGGCCGAGGTGGGTGGATCACCTGAGGTCAGGAGTTTGAGACCAGCCTGGCCAATATGGTGAAGCCCCGTCTCTGCTAAGAATACAGAATTAGCCAGGCATGGTGGTGCGTGCCTGTAATGCCAGCTACTGGGGAGGCTGAGGCAGGAGAATCACTTGAACTGGGGAGGTGGAGTTTGCAGTGAGCTGTGATAGTGCCATTGCACTCCAACCTGGGCAACAGAGCAAGACTCCATCTCAAAAAAAAAAAAAAAAAA
>NW_012117154.1:3133657-3140434 GCF_000951035.1 Colobus angolensis palliatus
AAAAAAAAAAAAAAAAAAAAGAAAATATGACATTCCATCAAAGCCTTGATAAAATAACCAGTGTTTCCAATGTTTCCTGTTACAAAAAGAAAAGTGATTCTTATAAAACTTACACAAAAAAGCATATTGTCATAAAATGAGAATACTAATGAATAGTTTTGAAATTTCACAGAATTCACGTAGACAGAAAATATTTCAATTTTGCTTACAAAAGTATACTTTACCAAATTGCTGTAAACCACAAATAGCTCCAAAAGAGTTTTCTTGACTCTGGAAAGCAAAATATAAAAAGAATCAGCAATGTTTCTGATATGGTTTGGCTATGTCTCCATTCAAATCTCAGCTTGAATTGTATCTCCCAGAATTCCCACCTGTTGTGAGAGGGACCCAGGGGGAGGTAATTGAATCATGGGGGCTGGTCTTTCTCGTGCTATTCTCCTCACAGCGAATAAGTCTCATGAGATCTGATGGGTTTATCAGGGGTTTCCGCTTTTAGTGTAAGACGTGCCTTTCGTCTCCCGCCATGATTCTGAGGCCTCCCCAGCCATGTGGAATTTAAGTCCAATTAAACCTCTTTTTCTTCCCAGTCTCGGGTATGTCTTTATCAGCAGTGTGAAAACAAACTAATACAGTTACAAACAGAAAGTCATAAAAACTCATTTCAGTCCTCTATCAGTTCAGTCCCATGTAATAATTCTTGTTCTGCTTGATGTTGGGTTAGCAATCTTCATGAACTCATCAGTTTTAAAATTAGAGTTCTGAAGGTTTTTACCTAGTCCGGTGGTATGCTCTACAAAGTTATCAGAAACCTGGATTCAAGAATATTTGTCAGGGTCCTGGGTCCTCTCCATAAATTTCCGTGAAGGCACAACACTTTAGGATTTGTAAAAAAGCTTTTAGAGTAAAGTCATCAGAATAAAGCAATTTACTGCATACACTAAGATCTATCAGAGTTTAGGAATCTCATACAATGTTGGAACACATTTGAGTAATATATCCATACAAATACAACTCAAAGAATCTTAACTCAAAATGATTTCTTATTTGCCAATGTTTCTCGTGTGGGTTTAACATACCAAAGTTGGGTTTCTTTACTTAATTTATGAGCACTCATTTATTTATAAATCCATTTGGTACCATGTAGATAATATGACACGAACATACGTATGCATAAAAATACAGAGAAACATAAATCAAGATTTTATAGCTTAGATTTTAAAATTTTAGCCATGAAATTTTAGTGTCCATTTACAAAGTGCCGTTTACAGAGGCACATTTATTGGCATTTACAGAGGCACAATTTAATCCAACTGTCCTTCTAAACTAGTGAGTTTTACTAGACAAGTAAAGTTTTAATAAAACTTTAGTAAAAAAGTAAAGTTTTACTGTAAAGGTTTTACTAGTAAAGTTTACTAGTCTAGTAAAACTCACTAGTTTAGAAGGACAGTTGGATTAAATTGTACCTCTGTAAATGGAACAAGTTATGGCCAAAGGCTTTACCAAGTTTTAGATAAAATGGTTGCATATTTGCACCTCAAAGCACAGAGCAAGAATCTGAACGTTTAAAAAGGAGTTTGGGTGTTTTAGAGGGAGATTAGAAATGGATGCCAACGTAACACAAAATCATGGGATTTTGCTCTAGGATTTTATAAAGAGAGCAATTTCACTTGGATAGGTAGCTTCTAATTTAATCTCCATTTTCCAACTAGACCACTGAGCTTAGGGTGAAGCCCACTAACAAATAGTGCCAACAAAACATTTGTAATTTGCAGGGAATAATGCTTACGTATGTGAAAAGCAGGTGCTGCTGGAAGGCAGAACACCTAGATCCCCCAAAATTAAGGATCTTACTTTCACATTGAATTCCAGCTTCCCACAAAAGGGAAACGCCACTGAACCAGGCTGTGCAACAGTTCCACAGCCGTCTTCTTAGTTCATAGATGGCTGTCTTCTAACTATGTCCTCATGTTAGGGGTGGGAGGGGTGAGGGAGCTCTCTGGGGTCTTTTGTAAGGGCACTAATCCAATTTATGAGGGCTTCACCCTCATGACCTAATTATCTCCCAAAGGCCTCACCTCCAAATATCCTACATTGAGTATAGGTTTCAGCCTATTTTGGGGGGACACAAGCATTCAGATGATAGTGACATAGAACATACGCATATACATGTATTTGTTATAGTTGCTTTCCTCATGGGGCAAGTGGCATAATTATATTCATTAGATTGAAATGGTTTTTAAATAAAAAAAGAATGATTTAATGAGGCCAAGAAAATTTTAAGAAATTTTAAAAATATGAGTTCATTTTGAAATAATTACAGGGCTAAATTTGGAGTGGTCTGACTTTGAGTGTCATGTCTGGCTCACTGTAGTATATTGGTTGTCTCAATGAATGTGTGCTTTTCATACTAAATAGAGTTGGTGGCAGAGCTGGGACTCAAATATGGATATTGTGGCACTCAGTGGTCACACTTAGGTGAGGCTGGATGCTCCATCCCATGCTGTGGAGAGAACTGGAAATTTTATCTAGTGCTATTTCTCCAGTCTTGCCCTGTTCACTCCACTGCCATCAGACACATCAACCTTATCGTGCTACTCCATTGCTTGAAATACTTTTGTCTCCTGCCTGGGGCTTTCAGCATAAAACACAGACTCCTTCATATGGCTAATATATTAGTTCGTTCTCACACCGTTCTAAAGAAGTACCCGAGACTGGGTAATTTATAAAGAAAAGAGGTTTACTTGACTCACAGTTCTGCAGGCTGTACAGGAAGCATGCTGGGAAGCCTCAGGAAACTTACAATCATGGTGGAAGGTGAAGGGGAAGCAAGCATGGTCTTCCCATAGTGGAGCAGGAGAAAGCGAGGTTTGGGGAAGGTGCTACACACTTGTAAACAACCAGATCTCGTGAGAACTCTGCTAGGAGACACTACTAAGGGGATGGTACTAAACCGCTGCAAACCACCCCATGATCCAATCACCTCCCTCCATGCCCGACTCCAACACTCAGGATCACAATTCAACATGAGGTTGTGGTGGGGACGCAGAGCCAAACCACATCAGCCGAGAAGGCTCTACCCGCTGAGACTCTGCTCTCCAACACTACTTATCTCTCTGCATTTCTGCACTATACTCTATGCTGCTGTCATAGGTAATGGCTTTTTTGTTTTAAAATGTCCCGTGTTTTGTCTTGCCTCTGAGCCTTTGTCCCTGCTGTGCACTCTCCTGAAATACTCTTGCTCATCTTCAAAACCAGAAATCCCCCATCCTTCATGTTGTAGCTGAGATATCAGTTCTGTGGTGAAGCCTTCCCTGACCTCTTCCAACTCCCTTCTGTACCCAGTTAGCTTCCCTTAGCAGTTTACACACTGTGTTTGTTTATAATTCTCATTGCATTCTTAAACTATAAATCTGAGGCCATCCTGGAAAAATGAAGGAGTTAGCCACAGCAATCAAGACTTCCAGGAGATGCAAATAGTCAAGCCTATTTTCTCCCTTTTAGGGGATCCAGAGACTGTGGAAACACCACTGCTTTGGCCTGTTGCTGCCTGTGATTGTGTAGCTTTTCCTGAATACTTTGTTAGAGTTGAGAAATGGGCGGTAGCAGAACTTGATGATGGGCATTTCTTAATCTGAGTATACATGCACAGAATAGCAGAAGCAGTTTACCTTCCTTTATCAGGCAAAGGCAGCAATGTACTGTGCTACCCTGAACACAAAAATCACCTCTGCAATTGAGTCTTTGTTATACAATCCTTGTGCACTTCTATTATGTTTCTTCCTTAATAAAACATGTCTGGAGAGGGCAGAATCCTGGATGCAACTGAAATCCTGGATGAAATCAGAATCAATCAGTTATTAAAATTGTTATGAATAAATTGAGTTAAAAAGTTAAGTTCAGGAGGCTGGAATATGTAGCTCCATTTGCTCAAAAAACATGCTAACAGATTGCCATTTAAATGTGGTGTTTCCAAATCACATTTAGGTTAGCATTGTGGGCGGACATGTGGCGTCTTCCTTTTTCCTGCTACTCTAGCCACTTTGCTGTTCCTCAGACAACCTGGGTACATTCTTGCCTCTGGATCTTGCTGTTCTCTGCCTGGCGTGCTCTCCCTCCCTGCACACATAGGTTTTATTTAGATCATCTCCTTGAGGGGTCTGCTCAATGTCATCTGATCAACAAGGCCTCCCCTGACTGCTTGATTTAAAATGAAACTCCTTCCTCAAAAAGGTAAACATGGATACAGTGAGCTATGATTGCATCACTGTACTCCGGTCTAGGTGACACAGAGAACTCTTTCTCTAAAAAAAAAAACCGTAAAACAAGAAAACAAACAAACAAAAAATACATGGAGTTACCCTGTGACTCAATAATACCCTTGTATGTATATGCCCAAGAAAAATGAAAGCCTGTCCTCACAAAAGCTCATACGGAATGTTCATGGCAGCATTATTCATAACAGCCAAAAGGCAAAAACAACATACATACTCATTAGATGAATGGATAAATAAAAGTTTGTACATAACATGGAATATTATTCAACCACAAAAAGAATAAAGTATCAAAGTACCAATACATGCTGTGACATGGATGGATCCTGCAAACATTACGCTAACTGAAAAAGGACAGACGTAAAAGGCCACATGTTGTATAATTCCATTTATATGAAATGTCCAGAATAGGCACATCAATAAAGACACAAAGGAAATTATTAGTAGCCAGGGGCTGGGGAGAGGGGGCAATGAGGAGTGACTGCTAATGGGTATATATATATGTATATATACACCCATTACATATACGTGTGTAGTGTATATAATACACATTATTATGTATATATGTATATTTATATACACATATGTATGTATATTTACATACACTGGCTTGAACAGTTTAAAAGGACATATTTTATGGTATCTGAAATGTATCTCAACAAAGCTCTTATGGAAAAATTTCAACTCCCTGTCTTTCTGGAGCTCATTATTCTTCATTCCTGCTTTATTTCCTTGTTATTCCTACCTAACATAGTATTGTATACTTTGCTGTCTGCCTCACTGTACTCACAAACTCTGTGTGATCAGACATTTTTCCCCATGTTGTTCACTGTTGTATTCCTTTGCCCTAGAACAGTGCATACAGTAAATCAATACATCTCTGTTGAATAACTGACTAAACAAATATGACTATATATACACTGAAGCTAGTGCAAGGATGTCATTTGAAAAAGATAAAAAGATAATTGCTCAGGTAAGGAAAAGAAAATAAAAGCAGAGACACTTTCTTTTTTTTTTTAATTTTATTTTAAATTCTGGGATACATGTGCAGAAAGTGCACGTTTTTACCTAGGTATACATGTACCATGGTGGTTTGCTGCACCTATCAACACGTCCTCTGGGTTTTAAGCCCCGCATGCATTAGGTATTTGTCCTAATGCTCTCCCTCCCCTTGCCCCCCCACCACCCCCTGACAGGCCCCAGTGTGTGATGTTCCCCTCCCTGTGTCCGTGTGTTTTCATTGTTCAGCTCCCACTTACAAGTGAGAACACGTGATGTTTGGATTTCTGTGCCTGTGTTAGTTTGCTGAGAATGATGGCTTTCAGCTTCATACATGTCCCTGCAAAGGGCATAAACTCATTCTTTTTTATGGCTGCATAGTATTCCATGGTGTATATGTGTCAAATTTTCTTTATCCAGTCTATCATTGGTGAGCATTTGGGTTGGTTACAAGTCTTTGCTCTTGTAAATATTGCAATAAACATACATGTGGCTGTGTCTTTATAGCAGAATGCTTTATAATCCTTTAGGTGTATACCCAGTAATGAGATTGCTGAGTCAAGTGGTATTTCTGGTTCCAGATCCTTGAGGAATTGCCACAGTGTCTTCCACAATGGTTGAACTAATTTACACTCTCACCAACAGTGTAAAAGTGTTCCTGTTTCTCCACAGCCTTGCCAGCACATGTTGTTTGCTGACTTTTTAATAATCGCTATTCTAACTAGTGTGAGATGCTATCTCATTGTGGTTTTGATTTGCATTTCTCTAATGACCAATGATGATGATCTTTTTTTCATATGATTGTTGGCCACATAAATGTCTTCTTTTGAGAAGTGTCTGTTCATATCCTTTGCCCACTTTTTGATAAGGTTTTTTTTTCTTGTAAATGTGTTTAAGTTCCTTATAGATTCTAGATATTAGACCTTTGTCAGACATGTAGCTTACAAAATTTTTCTCCCATTCTCTAGGTTGCCCGTTCACTCTGATGATAGTTTCTTTTGCTGTGCAGAAGCTCTTTAGTTTGATTAGATTCCATTTGTCAATTTTGGCTTTTGTTGCAATTGTTTTTGGTGTTTTAGTCAAGAAGTCTCTGCCCGTGCCTATGTCCTGAATGGGATTGCCTAGGTTTTCTTCTAGGGTTTTTATGGTTTTGGGTTTTACATAAAAACAGAGACACTTTCATATTAGATTAATATAGGAAAAACAACTCAGTGAAACTAGATTCTGATGGAAAATTTTTGCACAGATTATGACTTTGTAAGATGTAAGACTCTGTCAGTGAATAACTGAAGGCTGTTTTCTGCGACCACTTTGCTCACAATTTGTAGGCCCACAAACAAATGTTTGGCCCTTTACTCTTTGCTTCCCTCAAGAAAAATTTGCTTTCGTGCAGTATATTAACAGAAAATTTGAGGTCCACTAAGGCCAACAGATCAGATGGTGACTGCCATTGAAAAGATAGTTTGTTATTTGCAGGTCCCAACAGAAAGGACCATGTCACGCCATG
>NW_012117154.1:3141644-3144092 GCF_000951035.1 Colobus angolensis palliatus
CTGCTCATCACACAAAAAGCGATGACCAAGAAGATGATTGTTTCCAAGGAAAAAGGCTTTAATACGGTGCTTTTGCAGCCCAGGAGATGGGAGCTTAGTCTCAAATTCATCTCCCTGACTGACTAAAACCAGGGGTTTATGTGGCAGGGAAGAAATGTAATAACGTGTAAGAAAACGTGAACTAGGGAGGGGCAAGGAAGTCATCATGATGAATGAGAGGTTCTGGTATCTGGAACCGTGATCTGGTGAGTTTTAGTTCTTTGATACTTTTTTGAGAGGGCTGAAAGTCCTTTCATAAGAAAAGAACTCAGATAAAACAAATACAAGTTTCAAGTTTTAAGATCCAGAAAGATCAATTTCTATGTTTATCCAAAAGAACAGTCTATGGGACTATTGGGATGGTTTCACTATCTCTAGGAAATGGGTAACCCCGGAATGGGCAGGAGACCATTTGTGAAGATGTTCCAAACTCTTGGAATGTCTAAGCATTGAGGAGGTGGATCTGAAAAGCAGTGAGTACAGCAAGAAAGGACAAGCCAAGTCTGTAAGAAACTTGGGTCCATGAAGATATGGAATAGAAACTTACAGGTACTAATATGACTTGTGCCTATGGTGAAAATAGTGTCACAAGGAATTAAATGTTATTTGTTTAAAGCATACTATGAAACGATTAAACTACACTACAAGTGCCTTGCCAACACCCAGATGTTACTATTCCAAAACTATGGATCTCTACTATATGCCAATTTTGGCCAACACCCAGATGTTATTAGTCTATAACTTTAGATCTCTGCAGATTGTCATGCTGGAGGCTGTGAATGCATGAAATATTTTATTATTCGGGTCAAGAGGTATCTATTGAATAAACTATATGATCTGTGTGAATAGCAAGAGTTGGTCTCCAGCAATCTGTAAATTGTACTTCAAATGCTTAGCTTACACACACACACACGCACACACACACACAAACGCGCACACACACACAGACACACACACACACACGTTTGGACCTGCCTTTTCAAATTCCTAAAATGGCACAGTTACCCTGCTTTTGCAGTTAGGAAAATAACCTTGGTTCTTAGTTGGAAATATTTTGGGGAATTGTCTCAGCAAAAGATTAAAAATATCAGGGCAGCATTGTTTCCCTAAGCCTTGTTTCTTTGGTAATCCTTACTCTGTCTCCCAGGCCCAGTGCTGCAGCCAACAAATGTTGGGAATGGCAGCTGATGACCTGAAATATTTCCTGCAGCTTGAAGTGCAGCCAGTGCTTGATTTTATTGCGTTCTGTTGCTTGGTGACACTTGGAGGGGCCATCAATTATAAGGAGGATGGTTAAGTGGCCCTGAGAAATTCTGAACCTCAATGCAGCCTCAGAGGCCCTCTTCTGAGCTATGCTCTGGAGAATGGACTCTAAGACTGAATGACTTTTTCTGCAGAGAAAAGAAGAAAAGGTGAGAAGGTGAGACAGTTTCTAAAGCCACCTCAAACTACAGTTTAGTTTGGTCTCCTACATAATATTCCTGTTTAAGTGGGAGGTGGTTGGTGTGGATTCTTTCCTTTATTGAAATTATAATAGAAAATGTAAATTTGGTCTGAAGAGAAGGCCAAGTGGTAAATTCTGGCACTCATGGAGATCTTTCAGAGGTCATGAATGTCTCGATGTTGGAGTCAGGATTAGAACCCAGGTCACTCCATATCCACAGCCCTGGAGTCATTTTCTCTATCACTGTTTGTATACAGCAGGCAATTATAAATGTTGTGAATACTCTGCCGCTGGTGTCCTTCCTCTTCCCCTCCTCCTCTTCCTTCTGCTCAGGGCTCCTGATTCTTCTCCTGCCTTCCTCCCTCCATTTCCTCCTCCTCCTCCTCCTTCCTCCTAGTCATTCTTCGCCCCCTCCTCCTCTCTTCCTCTTTCCTCTTCCTCCATCCCTTCTTCCTTCTCCTCCACTGCCTTCTCTCTTCTCATCATCATTATAACCACCATGTAGGGCATGTCTGTCCTCTCCCACTGTTGTGCCAAGCACTTGACCTGCAATAGCTCAGTAAGTCATACAGTCGGTATTATTAATATCATCCCCATTTTACTACGAGGAAATGAACACTTGGAAACACATGTGGCCCACCTAAGTACTCACAGTTAGCAAAGGGCTGACATTTGACCCCAGAGTTTCCCGACTTAAAGCCAGTGCTCTTGACTCCTTGATGTCTACTTATCTGTAAGTGAATCATGCAGCAGAAAGCACATGGTTTTCTCCCCGGGCATGGGTTAGCTGTCCTCAGGCCTGTGGGTTTTGCAAAATTCCAAGGTCAATAATAAGTGCTCTGGTATCACTTCATATGTATGTGGATTGAGTTGGCCTTACTTCTAAAATTACAGGCAACGTTCTGGTTCCCACACTGAGCTGGTCATTTTTTTTTTTTTTTTTTTTAGTAGAATTCAATTCAGCT
>NW_012117154.1:3145463-3157692 GCF_000951035.1 Colobus angolensis palliatus
TTGTAGAGACGGAGTTTCACCCTTTTGCCCAGGCTGGTCTCAAACTCCTGAGCTCAAATGATCCTCCCACCTTAGCCTCCTGAAGTGTTGGGATTACAGGCGTGAGCCACTACACCTGGCCAGATTTTTATTTTTCTTATGGAAGTAACTTGTCATAAAATTTCCTGGTGGGAAGTCCCATCAAGACATGAAATAGATACATTGTAAAGACATTTATGGAAAAGCAAAAATTCCATTTCCCAAAGCCATGCTCTATGCATGATGGTTGGGAGGCTCTGAAATACTGGGACCAAGATGAATTATTCTCTGATGTCTGACTGTCACAATTGTTTTAATCCAAGAATAAAACCAACACAAACAGTGTGGCTCAAAACAAAGAAAAAAGTCCATTTTAAAGCAATGTCTGTAAGCTTGGAAAGCACCTATTTTCTCTGGTGAGCTGTTAAAAATCCAAATAGTTGAGAAATTACAGATGGCTTTCCAAAGACCTGTTTTCTATTTTTTTCTCTTCCAAAATGATTTTTTAAATATTTAACATTAACAAGTAACAGTATTGGCTCATGTATTAGCCTATGGCTCAACTTTAAGTTTTATTTTCTTCCAAAGCTTTTGTGGGGTGGTGAAGAGGCAAACTGTGGAGGGTGAGCCTGGTAACTATGGCAACAGCATTGCCATCAATGAAGTGGCTCTGAGAGCCCAAGGCCCTCAGGCTGGGAGGCTAATTCCTACGACAAAGCCTTTTCTGTGTTCAACTGGGCACAGGAAAGCTGCTGGTTGTGATGGTGGCTAAGACAAACCTTCAGCCCGAAGACCCGGGAGGGAAAAATGTGAGTCTTACCCTTCACACGTTAATTATTTTATGAACAGATGAATGCAGTGTGCTAGCAAACCCGATGAATGTAATTCAGGCCTGCTCTCCAAAACCGTACCGTTGCTTCATTTGACATGCTCCTGCAGAAACACATTTAATGCTCGTCGTGCAAATCATTTGAACATGGTCTTTAAACATTTCTCATTCTGTGACGGTACCAAAGCTGTCTCGAGCATCTAAAAGGGATTATGAAAGCCATCCTTTCTACAGAGTTTGTTTTAAAATAACCCAACTATTAGAACATTATACTTCCATTAGTTGCTGGCTTAGTGGGATTTCCCACTCAGGAATGAAGTGGGATTTAAACGGGCTTGTCGTTCGTAAGGCATGGTTTCCAAAGTTGTCTACTGTGGTCACTTTAGGAAGGGTATTTATTGCCAACTGAAAAATAATCAGTGTGTTATAAATTCAAGAGAAAATATACTCCAAATTAATAAAATAGGACTAGAAGTATTTAACCTGAAAAAAGGTATAATTTTGAATTCTAGAAAAAGAGGAGTGTTTGATTTGGAAATTTTAGTGACAGTGAAAATGTGCCTGAATTCCAGTTCATTTTGATTTACAACAACATCTGCATTGGAGGTGAGAGGGGTAGAATTCTAGGCTTTTCAGTTAGATCTTGGTTTTCTTATTTTCCAGATACGTAATTGATATGGTTTGGCTGTGTGTCCCCACCCAAATCTCATCTTAAATTGTACTCCCATAATTCCCACGTGTTGTGGGAGGGACCCGGTGGGAAATAATTGAATCATGGGGGTGGTTTGCCCCATAATGTTCTCGTGGTAGTGAATAAGTCTCACAAGAGCTGATGGTTTTATAAGGGGTTTCTGCTTTCGCTTCTCTCTCATTTTCTCTTGCTGCTGCCATGTAAGACGTGCCTTTTGCCTTCCCCCATGATTGTGAGGTCTCCCCAGCCACGTGGAATTGTGAGTCCATTAAACCTCTTTCTTTAGTAAATTGTTCAGTCTTGGTATGTGTTAATCAGCAGCGTGAAAATGGACTAATACAGTAATTCTGGTTGAAGGACTCAACCTCTTTTTGGGTGATTCTTCAGTTCTAAAATTGGGATAAAAATAGTACCTTAGAATGTTGTGAGAATTGGATGAGAAAATGTATGCAGTGTACTTAGCACTGTGACCAGTCAGGGTTCAACCCTGTTTTATATTCCTAGGTCTACCCTTGATGGCTCAACTATGGCTAAGCTAATCAGGCCATGTGCCTATGTTTTGGAAAGTATTACTACAGTAGAGAATGTGTCTATGGAAGTGTACAGTGAGAGTTAGCCTAACTCTTGACTTGGGTTTGAAGTTACTCAAGATGTTAGTTTCAACTTCTGGACTATAGCTGGAGCGGCTATGTTGTCTGGGGTATATACCCTGGGGTTCATTGTCGTGTGCCAGGAAAATTTAGGAGATGGACACACACGAGGAGTTTAGGAGCCAAGGTTTAACAGCAGAAGAGAAGAGAGAGAAACAGCTCTCTCCATAGAAAAAGGGATCTCCAAGCGGAAAGGACTGGCTGTTGGTGAATGCACCGGGTTTCATAGTCCAGTTTGAGGAGGCAGTGTCTGATTAATATAGGGCTCACAGATTGGTTACATCAAGTATGATGTTTACATAGCACGGGGGGATGGCTGGTTGCCCCACCCTCATCTTATGCAAGTGAGCTTTCCAGGTGATCGGTGCCATCTTGTCTGCTCCTCACATTACATGTGGCTGACAAAGAGATGGGAAGATGGAGCCGCCATCTTGAACATGATTGGCACAATGCAGGTATCTATGTCTGCAGCTTGATTTTACAGGATGCTCTTCGTTAGAAAGGAAAGTAATTCAGGGCTGCTTTTCATTAAAAAGAAAAACCTTACCAAGGCAGATACCCTTGCTATCTGCCGAAGTGATTTCTTCTTAACTCCTATTATCATAATGGTCACCACAGGACTCACTGTGGGTGGGACTGGCCAGCCATCCTGCTTCGTAGAGAGCCTCCTGCTCTGGGGACGGACACTTATGCTTTTTCCTGCAGCTGAGGATTAGGAATGCATGTGGAGGTGCCGTACCCTGGCAGTCCTTGCTGGAGGTGAGTAGTGTTCCTTAGCAGCTGCCTGCTGGGGGTCTGGATGGGGAAAAGGGAACGGCAAGGAGAATCAGCCACAGGCAAAGAATTTCTTCCCCACCTGGGCCCTGAAGCCTCTGGGATTCTTTGCCAGCAGGGCACCCTGAGGTTCCTCAAGTTAAGAACGAAAACGGTTGAAGGTCATCACTTCTAGTGGATGGCTTGTCTTTTGTTTCCTGAAGTCACAAGGGTGAGACTGGCCAGGGCCTTGTGTGGTTTTGTGCCTCAGGCTCCAGTGCACAGGAGAAAGGGCAGAGTTCACCTCCCAGCTCTTCTGCTTAATGGCTGCGTTACCTTGAGCAAGACTTGGTGATATGGTTTGAGTCTGTGGCCCTGCCCAAATCTCATGTCAAATTGTAATCCCCAATATTGAAGGTGGGGCCTGGTGGGAGGTGATCGGATCATAGGGGCAGTCACTCATGAATGGTTTAGCACCACCCCTGTAATGCTGTCTTCGGGATTCAGTTCTTATGAGATCTGGTTGTTTTTAAAGTGTGTGGCACCTGCCCCCTTGCTCTCTCTTCCTCCTGCTCTGGCCATGTAAGAAGTGCCTTCTTCCCCCTTGCCGTCCACCATGATTGTAAGTTTCCTGAGGCCTCCCCAGAAGCTGAGCAGATGCAGCTATGTTTCCTGTATGCTGCAGGATAGTGAGCCAATAAAACCTCCTTTCTTTATCAATTCGCTAATCTCAGGTGTTTCTTTATAGCAGTGTGAAAATGGACTAATACACTTGGTGTCATCAAGAGAGCTGTGGAGAATATTAGTACTGAACCCAATGGGGGTGATATGAGGATTCTACGAAGAGACACCCAAAGTGTCTCACACAGTTTACGGTGCCTAGAAAGTCTTCAGTTCAAACTGGGCATAAGTGGTTCCTAGTGGGATTTGGGAGCCTCTAATTGCCTTAAGGCAAGTGCTGCCCCTCCATTGCCCACTCCTGCCTGTAGCTCTGAATTGCATGAGTTCCCTATGGGCTGGCATGGGTAGAGCTGTGAGATTCTGGGCTGTAGGCATCCTGTCCCCCATCCTAAAGGCCACATCAACTGAAGAATCGCCCTGGGCAGCATACTTGGGGAAAACAACCAGCTGTATTGAGGGTCATTAGGTTCCTGATGACTTCAGAGGTCCTAGTGACAGGACCATGGCACCTCTACAAAGCTGGCTGGGGCTAGAGAGGCATTTGCCGATTCATTCTGCTCTGTCTCTCTTTTCCTGCCCTTCTCTGTGTCTCTGACTCTCTCTCTCTCTCAGTCATGCAGCAACAAAAGCTACAGGGCAGGGGCAAGTCACACCACACTCAGAAAACACCAGTTAACTGGAGACACATGTGACGACAAGCCAAAAATGTAATATATGTTCATGGTAAAAAAAAAAAATCGAAATGGCACAAACAATAAAAACCCCCTTTCTCCTCTCATTTTTTCCCCAGTCTTTAGAAGTAATAATTTAACACACCATATGCATTTGCTAGATAATCACCGATGTTTTCTTTATCTTGTATTATTCTTTTGGATTGATTGTTTGCTTTAGGCGATAAAATGTTTCTATGATGGTTCAAATAAGGCTCCTGTCTCCAGGTTGTTTAATCCAACTGTATTAGTTTCCTAGGTAAAAAACTACCATAAACTTGGTGACTTAAAACAGCTAAAATGTGTTCTCTCACAATTCTGGAGGGCAGAAATCTGCCATCGAGGTATTGGCAGAGCTGCAACTCACCGAAGGTTCTAGGGAGGATCCTCCCTGGCCTCTTCCAGCTTCTGGTGACCCCAGTTACTCCTCAGCTTGTGGCAGCCTCACTCTAGCCTGTGCCTCCATTCCCACACGGCCTTCTCCTCTGGTCTTTGTGTCTCCTCATCTCCTCTTACAAGGACGCCAGCCATAGGGTTGGTGTCCAGCAGCCCACCCTAAAACTTGGACATCTCATCTCAAGATCTTTAACTTAATTATATCTGCAGTGACCTTGTTTCCCCAGTAAGGTCACGTTCTGATTCCAGGTGGACTTGAATTTTGGGGAGACATTACTCAATCACTACAAAGTTTACTCTGTCTCTGGCTCTCTTTTCCTGCCCCTTTGGCTAAGGTAAATGATCTTAAAACTTTAAGTAGACGTTGGCCGGGCATGGTGGCTCACGCCTGTAATCCCAGCACTTTGGGAGGCCAAGGCTGGCGGATCCCGAGGTCAGGAGATCGAGATCATCCTGGGTAACATGGTGAAACCCCGTCTCTACCAAAAATACAAAAAATTAGCTGGGCGTGGTGGTGGGCGCCTGTAGTCCCAGCTACTTGGGAGGCTAAGGCAGGAGAATGGCATGAACCTGGGAGGCAGAGCTTGCAGTGAGTGGAAATCCGGAGTCTGCACTCCAGCCTGGGTGACAGAGTGAGACTCTGTCTCAAAAAAAAAAAAAAAAAAAAGAAAAGAAAAAAGAAAAAAACCCTTTAAGTAGATGTTGACTCATTTTCAATCTACAAGCTCCTTGAGCCACTTTGAGAGGAAACTTACCACCAACAGAACGTCCCCCAAAATGATGATGCAAAATCCATAAGGATCTTGATCAAAGATTCTTGGTAACTTCCCAAAGATAAGCAGATCCTTAATTGGCTGTGAGATCTTAGCCGAAAGTCTCAAAGTCTTCATCTATAAAATGATGGTGGCAACGTCATCTATTATTGGTGTTGTGTGAATTAAATTAGGAAATGCCTTTGGAGTGTTTGGTGCAGTACTTGGAAAGTCAAGGATAACTTTGAAAATCTTAAGAACTGAGAACAGACTTCAGCACAGCATATATAATGAACATGACTGGGGATATAAGTGGCTCTTTAAAAAGATGGCATGAAATAAGCCTGTATCGGGGCCCAGGAATAGAAGCAGACATAATTGGATCTTATCATAATGACAGGGCCCCAGAATCAGTGTCCCAGCAGGCAGGAAAACCACACTCAAATTAGGGAAACCCAAGAAAGGCTTAATAAAGGCACCAGGTACAAAGGTGTAGGGAAACTACCAGGGTTGTGTGGTAATAGGGAAAGGGAGGGTGGTGGAACAGCTGTTACCATACCTCAAACCAAAGGGATGGGAGGGAGGAAGTGAGCAAAGGGACAGGGAAGGAGAGAGTCTCTAGCGAAGGTGCCTCAATGGGGCAGTGACCACAGCCACCCTATAGGAGGTGGTCAAGGGAATAAGGCAGAGATTTTACTGTTCTGCCTTCCAGTCCCCTGCTGGGGCTCCCCTTTGCTGAGTTAATTTTGAAATCATGGAGCAAGGGATCCTCTGGATCGCTAGGAATATGAGTGTGGCCAACCCAGCCCCCAAGAAAGCAAGCTTCCTAGGGCAGAAAACAAGGTGCAGATACCGGGGGAATCTTGGGGAGGAACCTGGAAAGATACTGCCTCCGGCTCTTTGTCATTTGAGTGTCAGATTGTGGAACATTCTCTTCTGTAGGTGGCACCGCTCTTGCAAGACAAGGAACCCGTGGCTCAGCACCACCTGCCATGACTGCACATTGGCACAGCTTCTAGCAATACCCACCAAGCTTCCACTGAGGAACTTACGGTATTTGCCAACTTTGGCAAAGGATAAGAGGATGTTGTGGAAAATGCCATACTCTGTGGCAGTTTTAGGTAGGTCTGCAGACACTGCCACATCCCGAGACAGATCGCCCTGAGCTCTTCTAGTAAGAGACAACTGCTGGGCTACTGTCCGGTGAATAATCAAAATTGCCTGTTGCCAGGGCATGTGACCCATTGTGACTCTTCCTGGAGAGCAGCAATCAAGACGAAAGTATTAGTTCCTGGAGCTGCAGGAGACCTTTAGAGTGGCATCCTCTTCTCCACCCCCATTTAAGACCTCCTCCTCCCTCTCCACTTCCTCCCTCTCCATCTTTACCTTCCCCTTTCCCTCCCTCCTTTTTCTCTTCCCTTCTTCTCTCTCCCTCTTTCTCTGCCTCCCTCTCTCCTTCCCTCTCCTTCCTTCTCTCTCTTTTCTCCCTCTTTCCCCTCTCCCTCCTTTCTCCTCCCTTCCTCCCTCTCTCCCTCCTCCCTCCCTCTCCATCTCTCTCTCATTCCTGCTTGGAAATCAGGTTCAGAGGGCTGAGCTGTTCACAGTGCTCGCTTCTTGGCACATTTTCAGTGTGGCTTCATGCAAGGACTCTCACTTGTTTGGTTCTTTTCCTTTTATAACAGCAACAACAATTACCCAACGCTTCCAGTGTCGCTTTCAGACCAGATGCTGTTCTAAGGGCTTTATGCACACTCACTGTTTGTTTCCCACTTACAAGTGTTGAGGTGGATTCCACCGTGGCCTCCAGCTGGAGGAGCTTGCTGAGTTGTGTGTGGTGTCAGGGCCAAGCCCGGGCAGTTCGTTCCTTTGACCTGGGCTCTGCACTGTCCCCCTTCCCCTCCCCTTGGGTTTAATGGATAGCATTTTGTTATGTGTTCCTAAAAAACAGATATCATTGTTTTGTAGTTATTTAAAAAACACTCACAAAATTCTTGTTGTAAATCTCTCTGTCTCTTATTTTCTGTAAGCCATCCCTTCTCTTAGCGGCCAGGTACTTCCCGGTTCTGCAGGAGGAAATCATTTCACCTTCCTTTCTTCCAGTGGTGGAGGCAGAGTGCTTCCAGCTCTCTGTCCTACAAATAAAGCTGTGACAAGTATTCTCAAACGTGTCTCCACAAGGGGCCATGTGGACATTTCTCTGCCTGGAATCAGAAATGCCAGGCCCTGGGGTGCTGAGGCCTAATTGGTGAGCTGGGCCCGACTGTGCCCAGCCTCCCCTCCCACCAGTGGGCACAGTTCCAGTGTCCTTCCATCTCTGCCAGCGCTTGGCATCAGCTGCTGAGTTTGTGCCAGGCTAATAAGTGGAAAGTGATTTTCCAGGGTATTAATTTGCATTTCTCTGCCTATTGATGATGGCCATCATTTCCCCCAGTGCAGGCGGCCTTTCATCTGGCTGCATTTCAGTAAACTGCTGGTACTCATTTGACTATTAGAGCTGCTGGGATTTTCTTGTTGGTTTGTGGCGTTTTTTGGTTCTACATTTCTGTTTTTTGTCTGGTAGATTTTATCTGTTGCAAAATCTTCTCCCTGTCTGTCATGTATTTATTTTTGTCTCTGGGGTGACCATTTGGAACAAAACTCCTTCATTTTCATACAGTCAAATTTATTAATATTTCTGTACATTGGAAGTTTTAAGAAGTCCTACCCTACCTGCAAATCTTAAAGATATTCTCTTATGTCTTTCTGTTATCCTCACCCTTTTACCTTCCCCAGGCAGGTGTTGCATTCATCTGCAGCGCACGATGATTTCTGTGTTAGGTAGAGATTCAGTCATGTTTTGATTGATACAGTCATGGTGTCTCCAGCACTATCTACTAACCATTGTCCTCTTTTCCTTATTGAGTTTTGTTTCCCTTTACTATATGTTAAATCCTTTTCAGACACAGGTTTCACTCGATACTCTCTATTCTGTCTCCTGGATATAGTTTCTACTTTGTGCAGCTTGCATGCTGTCTTTTCATTACCATAACTTTGAGATGTGTTTTAATGCCTAGCAGAACAAGCCTGCTTTACTCCGCTTTTTTTTTTTTTTCTTTTTCTTTTTGAGACAGGGCCTTGCTCTGTCTCCAAGACTGGAGCACAGTGGTGCAATCATGGCTCACTGCAGCCTCGATCTCTGGAGCTCAAGGGATCTTTCTCACCTCAGCCTCCCAAGTAGCTGGGACCACAGGTGTGCACCACCATGCCCAGCCAATTTTTGTATGTGTGTGAGACAGGATCTTGCTCTGTTGCCCAGGCTGGAGTGCAGTGGTATGATCTCAGCTCACTGCAGCCTCCACCTCCTGAGTTCAAGTGATTCTCCTGGCTCAGCCTCCTGAGTAGCTGGGATTACAGGCACACGCCACCATATCGGGCTGACTTTTATATTTTTAGTCGAGACGGTGTTTCACCATGTTGGCCAGGCTGACCTTGAACTCCTGATCTCAGGTGATCTGCCTGCCTTGGCCTCCCAAAGTGCTGGGGTTACAGGCATGAGCCACCACACCCGGTCCAACCTAGCTGTTCATAGACCTTTCTTCTTCCATGGTAAAATTAAAATAAGTTTACTGAATTTCTCAAAACACTCGCCTGTAATTTTATTGCAACTGGATTGCATTTATATCTTAATGCAGGGAGAATGACGTCTTTATTCTGGTTTTCACCCATCTAAGTGGCATCTTTCGTGGATTCCTGACATCTTCGCACCTATTAACAAGGATCTAGAATGTGCCCTGAGTGCTTGAAGTAAAGCGTTCCCATGCCTAGCGGGGAATGCACCTCTCCCAGTCTCCTACCCTCCACCAAGAAGGATTTCAGTGAGGCTCTGGAGAGAGGCGTGGCAGCTGTGGGGAAGGCCTCCCTTGGCAGGGGTTTGAGGGAATCCAGATCCCCTCCCAGGTCCCAGCAACCAGTGTCAACACACGCACTAGCCCTGTGTCCACCACAGCTCGCCTCTGTGTGCCTCTCACTCACATGCGTGGCAGTCACCACGGATGCCCTGGAATTCTAGGTGGTTCCTCATCGGCTCCTTCCGGATCCCCACAGTGTCTGAGTATTTCACTGCATTTCTCATTCCTGCCCAAACCCTTGGGCCTTTCCACTGTTCCTTCTAGAATATACTCTGTTGGACCTGGAGGTGGGGCAGGGGTCCCTCCTGCTGCTTCTCATCCCTTCTGGACCTCTCTAAATGCCTCAGCTTTATCTCATCTCATCAGATCGCATCCCTCTCTCCCCCTGGCTGCAGCCATCTGCTGACTGCTCACTTCTCAGTGATTGGGGCTCCTGGTTCCCTGTCACTCTCTCCGTCACCATCCAGCCTTAGTTGTGCATGATTTTAGTCCATGTGGTTGATTCTTCCAACAAGGAACTTTCCAGTTCCCTGAATCTCTCTCTCCCAATGATTTTGTCCTATACACATCCTCTCCTGCCTGCAACCCAAGTGCCTCACTCTTATGGTTTATTATACCTTAGACATGTGCTGTCCAATATGGTAGCCACTAACCACTAGTGGCTATATACATTTAAATTAGTCACAATCAAGAATAAGTAAACATTTGATTTCTTAGTTGCATTAGCCACATTTCAAGTGTCTGTGGCTAGCAGCTGCCATGTTGGCTAATGCAGATATTGGACATTTTCATCATCACAGATAGTTCTACTGGAACTTTCTAGCATTGCCCTGGGCTTTGTCATTACCAGTTAGTAGAATGTCTCTGTAATCCTAGCTGGACATCTCCACTCCCTGCCCACCACCTCCTGGCCTTGCCACTCTGCTCTGTCTACTGCCCGAACTCTGCCAATCCTCGGACACTTCAGCAACCTGCACAAAACTCATGGACCCCTCTCCCCTGTCCTTTCCCTGTGGGCCCTGCAGCCTGTCCTCATTCCTGCTCACTTAGTTGAATGTCCTGGTCACACACGATAGTCACTTGCTGCCATGTTTCCAGCTCCCTGTTGCTGCTCGCTTCATTGCACATGTTATTTTATTGCTCTTGCTTGCTCAGGTCGTGGTGCTGATGCACTGCAATTTGCCTACTGCAATTTGCCATGTGCGCTCCTCATTCATGCCGATTTAACAGAATGGGGCTAGAGAAAAACACAACCGCACCCACTGGTCCCACTTACACGAATGACCGACATCATCAAGTGGGCACCTGCACTCCCCTGCAAGCCCGCGGTGCTGTGTATTCCCAACGCACTGGCTTTTTCCACTCTCCTAGGTGAAGATGCCAAGAGGTTCCCTTCTTCTCAGCTTCCCACCATCCTCTCCTTCTTCCCCTCTCAGCTGGTGATCTTGCTTCCTTCTTCACTAAAGACATGAAAGAGAACGTTTCCAAACTCCCACTGCACCTATCCACCCACCTGTGTCTGCATTTATATCCTCCACGTTCCCTTCTGCTGCAATAGAGATGAACTGCCCAAGCTCCTAAAGCGGGGAAGTTCTCCTGCTTGCGCCTAGGACCTGTCCCCCATTGCCTATTGAAAGGTGTGCTGCTGCGTAAGCCTCCCCTCCCTCTCCTACATCATCATTTCTCTCTCTTTCCTGGCTCATAAGTGCACAAACATGTTTTTATTTCTTCTACCTTAAAAAAAAATCTTCTGTTGATCCCACTCTCCTCCTTAGCTATTGCCTATTTCTCTGCCCCCTTTTACAGAAAACCTCTGAGAGAATCGTCCTTACTTCCGGTTCCTAGTTCCTCTCCTCTTGTTCTATTTTATTAAGGAAAATGTTTGTTTCAGAATAATCTTAGATTTATGGAAATGTTGCAAAGGTGATATTCTAATCTGAAGTTATTGTAATTGGGTTTTCTCACCCCTCTCCCCAAACTGCTCTTGTCACTGTCATCGATCAGCTCCCCTTCACCAAGCTGCAGCGATGAAACTTCAGCCTTTGGCTTCCCCGAGCCATCAGCAGCGCCTGGCGCGGCTCACTCTCCTTCCTCTGCCTGCTTCCCGGCCTTCCGTGGTCTCCCGCTCCAGGTTTCCCTCCTGCCTCTCCAGCTGCTTTCTGCCTTTTTTTTTTTTTTTTCTCCTTTGCTGTCCTGCCTGGGTCCCTGTCCTGGGACTTCTTCTCTTCTCTGTCTACACCTGCTTCCTCTCTTCCAAGCTCATGGCTGTGGATACAAATGACATGCACATGACTCACACATTTGCATCTCCACTTCTCTTCTCGCCTGAACTCTGGACGCCTTGATCCAGCGTGCGGCCCGACCCCTCTGCTGGGATGGCCGGTACACAAACCGAACGCGTCCAGGACGGAACCTGTGGTCTCCCTCCAACCTGCTCTCTCCACTTCAGTGGCGGCTCTACACCTGTAACTGCTCAGGCCAAAAACACTGAAAGTCCTCTGGACGCCTCTCTTTTTCTCACACCTCACAGTGAATCAATGAGGAAATGTTGAGTGGCCCTCCAAAATACTTCCGAATCTGACTGCCTCTTCCTGTCTTCCCTGCTGCTTCTGTGGTCCAAGCCTCTTTGCTTTTCCTAGATATTTTCAGTACCTTCTCATTGCTTTCCCATCTTCCCTTACACTCTATCTGGAATGATTTTTTTTTTTTTTTTTTATAGAGTCTCACTTTGTCACCCAGGCTGGAGGGCACTGGCATGATCTTGGCTCAGTGAATCAATGAGGAAATGTTGAGTGGCCCTCCAAAATACTTCCGAATCTGACTGCCTCTTCCTGTCTTCCCTGCTGCTTCTGTGGTCCAAGC
>NW_012117154.1:3158063-3191332 GCF_000951035.1 Colobus angolensis palliatus
GATCCGCCCATCTCGGCCTCCCAAAGTGCTAGGATTACAGGCTTGAGCCACCGCGCCCGGCCCGGAATGCTTTTTTAAATGTCAGTCAGAACGCGTCATTCCTTTGTCCAGTGGCCCCGGGACACGTCTTCTACAGCTCCTGCTCATTCACCCTGCTCCACCCACTCAGGCCTTCACTTTGGTCCTTGAATATGCCAGGCACATTTGCACCCCGGACCTCTTGCACTGGCTGCTTCCTCTGCCTAGAACACTCTTCCCCGATGTATGGCCATGCCTCACTCTGTTTTTTATTCAAGTCTTTGCTCCATTATCAACCTCTCTATGAGGCCTACTTTGGCAACCCGCTTCAATCTGAGATCCCCTCTCCAGCATCCCTAAACCCATTCTATTGCACCCAGGAAACTTACATTCTTATACTACCCTACAGAATGTATTTCTTATATTGACTTTTTATTTTCTCCCTTCCACTAGCGTTTAAACTTCTGCTCATTCTAATAGGGAAGGAAAAAGCAATCAGAGATGTAGGAATTGGGAAGGAAATGACAAATCTGTCATTTTCTGTACCTTTTAAGAAATACAGACAGAATCAAGGGACAAAACTCTTGAACTAGTGAGTGGGTTCAGAAAGAGTGCCAGAAACGAGCTTACCCAGGCTGGACTCAGTGGCTCATGTCTGTAATCCAAGCACTTGGGGAGGCCAAGGCAGGAGAATTGCTTATGTCCAGGGGTTCAAGACCAGTCTGGACAACATGGTGAAACCCTGTCTCTACTAAAAATACAAAAAATTAGCTGGGCACGGTGGCGTGCATCTGTGGTCCCAGCTATACAGGAGACTGAGGTAGGAGGATCACCTGAGCCTGGGAGGTCGAGGCTGCAGTAAGCCATGACCTTATACTACATCCTTATACTACCTTATAGAATTTATTTCTTACATTTACTTTTTATTTTCTCTCCCCCACTAGCATTTGAACTTCACGAGAGCAGGTATTGGTTTGTTATTTTGCCCCACCTTTAGACTCCAGTACAGTGCATAGCACCAAGCAACCATTTTTGTTGCGTGAGCGAATGTGTCCTATACAGTTTTAACTTTTTTTTTTTTCCACAGAGAGTCTAAATTTTTGGCTATATTAATATCTTGATACTTAAGAGTTTTAGTTCTTCTTTAGCGGCATCTTATTTTCGACAACGTGTTCTAGTTGCAATGTCATCGCATTTTTGCATTTTTGCAGGTTAAACTCATTTCTTTGTTGTTGTTGTTGTTGTTGTTTTTGTTGAGACAGTCTCGCTTTGTTGCCCAGGCTGGAGCGCAGTGGCGTGATCATGGCTCGCTGCAGCCTCGATCTCCCAGGCTTAGGTGACCCTCCTACCTCAGTCTCCTGTGTAGCTGGGATCACAGATGCACACCACCATACCTGGGCAATTTTTTGTATTTTTAGTAGAGACAGGGTTTCATCATGTTTTCCAGGCTGGTCTCAAACCCCTGGGCATAAGCAATTCTCCTGCCTTGGCCTCCCCAAGTGCTTGGATCGCAGATGTGAGCCATTGAGTCCAGCCTGGGTAAGCTCGTTTCTGGCATTCCTTCTGAACCCACTCACTAGTTCAAGAGCTTTGTCCCCTGATTCTGTCTGTATTTCTTAGAAGGTACAGAAAATGACAGGTTTGTCACTTCCTTCCCAATTCTTACATCTCTGGTTGCTGTTTCCTTCCTTATTAGAATGAGCAGAAGTGGTATCACGGACATGCTTGTCTTATCCTGATTTTAAAGTGCTTCTAGCATCTCTCCCTTGACATTTGCTGTAAGATTTTGGTATATAAGCTTTATGAAGTTTAAGAAACTGATTTTTATTGCAGAGACCTTTTTAATTATAAAATATACACTGAAACCTGTCAAATACTTTTTCATTCCTGATCGAAATGGTCATGGGATTGTACATACTTTTTGTCTATGAATGTTGTAAATTACATTGACAGATTTTTCTTTGCTTTCCTAGAATAAACTCTATTTGGTCACATTGTATTTTTTAAAAATACATACAGTTAGATTTAGCTAGCTAATGTTTTATTTAGAATTTTTGCTGAACAAATGACTTAGTCAAATAAAGAACAAAATGAGTTTGCAAATATAGATATGTGTATGTGTATGTGTGTGTGTGTGTGTGCGCGCGCGCATGTGTGTAATTTGCATTGTCGTTTTCTGGTTTTAGAATTAAGATTACATTGGTCTCTTAAAGTGAGTGTGTCCGATTTATTTTGCTCTTTTAATATTTTGTGAACATTTTAGGTTAAGCTAACTTAGGAATTAATGGTTTCTTGAATGTTTGGGAGATCTAACAAGGGAAATTATCAGCGACTGAAGGTCTTTTGGTAGCAGAGATCTTTGACCACTACTTCAGTTTCTTTAACATTTACTCTCTATTTGTCTTTTTCTCCTCGTGCCAGTTTTGGCATTTGAGTATCTTTCTCTCTACTGCACCCCAAGTGAACCTTCCCCATCCTGGGCAGGCACAGCTCCCTACTGTACCCCAAGTGTCTTCAAAAGCAATTGCAACAAATTGAAAATAGACATGTGGGACTTGATTATACTAAGGAGCTTCTATAAAGCAAAATAAACTATCAGCAGAGTAAACAGCCAATTTTCCTAGAAATAGATCCTTTCTAACCTAGGTCCCCAGATTTATTACGATATGGGTGTTCTTACACTATTTCAAGTCTCATTTTGCCTATAGTTATGTCCCCTTTTTATTTTATATTATGTTTATTTATGTATTTTCTCTCTCACTCTCTTGGTCTTTCTCTTCCTCACTATTTTGATGATTCTTGCCAAAAACGTGTCTTCTGAATTTTTGTAGGTCTGGGAACCAGATTCTGAGCCTCTGAGATTTGCATGCTGGGGACATATTGAAGAATATCTTCTTTTGAGGGGTGAGAGGAATATGATTGGGTGGAGGGGGAAGGTGAACTGTGATTGAGCTGCCCTTGGTTGAACGCAGGTCATCAGTGGATCCTGCTAGGAGCCCTGGAGTTAGGATGGCCCTTGAAAGCTGTCCCACTGAGGCAAGGGGGCTGAGCCTTTGTCCCCCTCATCAGATGCAGGTGGTCCCAGCAAAACCTTAGGAAAGGCAGCTTCCTTTGCCAAGGGCAATTCCTGGACGACTCAGTGCTGAAAAGGGTAGGGTGGCAGACCTGGGAAGTAAGCGACAGCATCTACTATCTCACATTCCTGGAGCATCTACTCCAGATCAACTCAGATCTACTCCCTTCACAGAGCAATGTGCTTTCCAAGGTGTGCTGAAACCGGCTTGTAACAGATTGTGACAGCAGATTGTTAGGCTTTTCAGGAATTTTGCAGGACAGTTGTTAAGCCATTGGTAGCTTGAAATAGGCTATGGAGGAAATTTTTACACCACGGTAATTGGCAAATGCTCCAAGTTAGTGTCTTTTTCCCCTTTTTTGTAACAGATGATGTAGCAGCGCATAATCATGCTTCATTAAACAGCTGCACCAGCATTCTGGCTGATCTCCTTTCCTGGGGAAACTCAGGAGAGCCCTGTAGTCCTGTAGTCTTTATTGCTAAAGCTCATCTCAAGGCCACAGCAGTTACTCATCTTCTCCCTCCACCCTTACACATTATGTATTCCCCTGCCCTTGGCTGAGTAGCACTTCTGGTCTAAGTGGCTGACCTCATGGGGGTGACCTGCACCCTCATCCTAAGGAGTCTGAACACCCGACTACCATGTTGACATAGAACCACACTTGGACATTTGTTGTCAGGATTGGGCAGGGGTGTAATAAAAGACACGCAGTGGATCACCTGGGTACCAGCGTGATCTTTCCTATCGCCACTCATGACAGTAGCCTCACCCACCCCAATGAGCAGGGTCAATGGCCCCTGCTGGGAGGGAAATACTTTCCTGTCTAGTTGGTCTCTTGGCACAAGAAGCTTAAAGAGAGTGGGCCAGAACCACAATAGGACTCTTACTGTGTGCCCTGGAAGAAGCATTCCCTCTCTGTCAACTAGGGTCTTATATCCACAGCACCTGGAGTGTGGGCACGAGAAGCACAAATTTCCCAAGCAGATCGCTGAGAGTAATGGGGAGCAGGGCCACTCTGCCGCCCCCTTTTGTTCTTGTGACCATTTATTGGAGACAAACCACCATATGAGGTCCTTCTTGAAGGGTTTAGGCTGCCTCCTGGAGGATGGTGGTTCATCTTTGCAGGTTATCGCCTCCAAGCTGATGCCTCAGTTGCATCTTCAAAAGGTGATTCCAAGCCTTCACTAAATTAGCAGCTTCCATGTGTTGTATTATATGATAGGACTAAGGGACTGCATGCTCTGGTATACACGGCTACACTTCTTTTATTGTAAAGTGGGTCTCTTGACCCAGTGCAATGTTATGTAGGCTGTTTAGCTGGTGGATAAAAAAGTATGTGTGTGTGTATATATACATACAGTTTTAAAAATTTTATCAGATTGTGCTGCCGGCTGAGCTGTCTAGGAAAGAAAGGCAAAACCATACCTAGAGAATGTGTTGGTTCCCATTGAGGGGCATTGCTGCATCAGAAAGGGGTCTGATGTAATTAACTTGCAAAGACATGTCTAGCTAGTCTTCTCTAGGGATGATGGTGTCTTGGAGGCTCAGAGGTAGTCTCTTGTCGCTTGCAAATTGGACATGGGGTAGTAGCAGTAGTGAGATCAGCTGGTGAATAGGAGCCCATGCTTTTGGACTCGTGCGTAACCTTCACCCTTGCCATTATGGCTCTTTTGTTCAGGAGCCTGCTAGTGTGGCTGGTGACAGAGGCTGGCTACAGTAACTGGCTGGGTATTCTGCCCACTTGCTTGTTTAGTGCCCTTTTCATGGTGAATTGTCTCCTTGGGGCATTGGCATGTGATTGGAAGATCTCTCTTATGTCCATTCAGTTGCTTCTTCCAAATTCTCTTTTCCAGGCCCTGAATCAAGCAGCTAAGATATTTGGTATTGAGTCAAGATCTAGGTTTATTTTGGGTCATTCATCTCTGTCATTTGCTTGGAATGTAGTATTATTTTCAATTGATCTAAATATTGAAACATCGACCAAAAATCGTTTTAAAATTTAAAAAGAGTAAATGCAAATTTCTGCATTGAGTTTTCTTTCCCTGACTGCGTGTGCTATGCTTTTGAGAAAGAACTGGAGACTTAACTGACAATAAGTTAAAAATGGGACAAAACATAAGGCAATGGAAATGCTCAGGCCACATTCATAGAAAAACTGTGTCACATCATTTCCTTCGTTGCCTGTGGTGGGCTGACAGCACTTAGAGTGTGTATCCATTTATGGGGGTGACGTATTTTCTGAAGGGATGCCCAGATTAAACCAAGCCCAGGACCGGTTACAGGAATGAGAAACAATTAACTGAGGAGGAGAGAAATTTGGGGTGAACTTGTTGCCAGAATATAGTGATGCATTAGTGCTGGCCCATGAACCAACTGCATCCAAATCTGTGGAGGAAATTCTTAAAAGATCCCAATTTCTAGGATGAAACCTAAGATCGTGCCTAGCTCTAAGAATCTATTATAAGATAAGAGAGTTGTGTTTTTACAGGCTACCATGAAGAATCAGGTACAATCCCGGGGAGCATGTCGTAGTCCATTTGGGCTGCTATAACAAGAACAGAATACCATAACCGGGGTAGCTTGTACACAACAGACATTTATTTCTCACAGTTTTACAGGCTGAGAAATCCAAGATCAAGGCGCCAGCAGACTCGGTGTCTGGTGTAGGCCTGCTTCCTGTTCATAAAGGGCACCTTCTCCCCCGTGTCCTCACATTGTGGAAGGAGCAAGGCAGCTTTCTGGGACCTCTTTAATAAGGACACTAATCTCATTCATGAGAGCTCCCTCCCCATGACCCTGATGACCTCCCAATGGTCCCACCTCCTAATACCATCACACTGGCAGTTAGGATTTCAACACATGAACTTTGGGGGAGGGACCTAAACATTCACACCATAGTGGAACATTACTGTAGAAGAATAAACTGGAACCCACGTAGAACAGGTGTAGGTGTAGAGTGATTCAAGTAAAAAAACCAAACCAAGCAAATAACCAGGTGTAGCCACAAATGGAACAGGCTTCCTCCTGCTGTGGAAAGCTCTGTGTCATTAGAAATATTTAGGCGAAGTTTGGGTTGTGGGGATTCTATCAAAAAGAATTCCAGCTTTGGGAGGGAAGTTAGTTTGGAAAAGCTCAAATGTTCTTTCATTTATTCAACATATATTTGCTGAGCACAAACTATATGGCAAAGGTTCTAGGGCTGAAGAAGACAAGTCCCTGCCCTCTGGGAGCCCACATTCTGATAGAATGATTTCAACGAAGTCCAGATGTAAAGAGGGTCAAAATAGAAGAAGGAGAATCCTAAGGCATGATTAGGGAAAAATTTGACTTAGAAACAGATGTATTCCTAGGTTCCTAGCAAAGAGTTAACCGGAAAAAAGGAAATAGGAAAAATCGATTTTAAGTGTGAATTTAGGCATTGGAAAATTGGCAGTGTATGAAGTGTTATCAAGTATTCTGAATACACACACACACACACACACACACATATATATATTATAAATTTAGCATTGTTATATTTAATAGAATGAAATCATGCCGCTTAATTAGCCCACAAATGGAAGAGAATAACAATTTGGCAGGTTGGCAGTCCTAGAAGGGAAACACATGGGCGTACTTCCTCTCTTACTCACTGGCCTTGGTAAGGTATTGGTGCAGGCAGTTAAGCTTTTGAGAAAAGGATGCTGACTCAGGAAGGTTTTTGAGCTTTCCTTGAGCTTCAGTAAGAGGAAATTTAAATTTGAACATTCCCTTGCTTCCATGATTAGCTTAGATGTCATAATAAGAATAATGTCATTGTATTAAATGTATTCAAACTCTATGGTCTAAAAAAGTAGCTTAGGGTTCTAAAGAGTTCTTTGGTATTCTTTTTGAATTTAATGTTAAATTTTAAAAACTTTAAAAATACACAGATTAGGACTTCTATTTTTATCAATGATGTAATCCACATACCCCAAACTGTTGTTTTTTATAGCAAAACAATAGTTTTGTCATAGAAAACAAAACAACTAGAAATAATGGATAAAATACAACCACGATTCTTCTAAATGCAAGGTTCCACTTGCAAGAAAGTGAGGGACACCTTTAGGCCACAACAGAGCAGAACCTAAGAAGCAGAGCAGTCAGAGAGGAATGATGCTGCTACTGCCTTGGGAGATTGGCTCATCCTCCTAACCAAGGGGTTTAGATTTTAATACCCATGCTGGGAAAGGAGCATCGTGTTGGGCCAACTTATGGTAGAAACCTGGAACTGAGAACATTTATATGAGGTCAGGACCTACAGACTGTTGCATCTTCTATAAAAGGGCAGATTAGAGGAATCATCTCCTCACCAGGGCAGGTGACAAGGAAGCATGTCTGCTGTGGCTCAGACTTTGGGTGGAAAGAAAGGAATCTGTTCACCTGCCCTCAGGTAGGGGTGGGGCTTGCATTTGCTCTACCTGCAGAGTCTGACAGCCACAAACCTGTCCAACTGAGCAACGAACCAAGGTGGTCTAGGCTGATAATTTCCCTGGGTATCTAGCAGAAACAAACAGCTTTGTGGGGCTAGACTCTTAAATTAGACCATAATCTAGTTATTTTATCCATAATTACAGAGAGAGAGCCACTGAGATGAGCTCACAATTAGAAATGACAGAATCAACTCGCCATGCAGGAATGTCAGCAGGCACGTCAGCACAGGACAGGACCTTCAAGATCCTCAGGTGAAAGAATACTTGTTACACATTATGAAGTACTTATTTTAAAATAATCAAGGACATTAGAAAGAATGAAAAAAGAAAAAAGACACAAAAAGACCAGAAGAATTGCAAAGGAATCAAATAGAACTTCTATAAATGAAGAAAGCTATTGAAATTAAAACCTAAATGGAGCAAAGAGCCAAATAAATGAAATAAAAATCAGATATGAAGAAATTATCTAGAAGATGAGAGAGAGGGAGAGAATATAAAGGCAAGGTCAGTAGAATGGAAGATAGAATGAGAGATCCCAACAGTTGTGTAATAGAATTTCCAGAGAGAGATAATAGAAGAAATAGAGGCAATATTCAAAGAAATAATTATTGAGCATTTTCTAATTTCCATGAAGGAAATGAAACCTTAGATTCAGGAAGCACAATGAGACCTAAGCAGCATAAATTAAAAAAAAAAAAAGAAATCAATATCTAGACACATAGCAATGAAACCACAAAACCCCAGAAACAAAGGTCCTACCTAAAAGTAACCAGGAGCAAAGTCAGGTTAAATGCAAGAGACACAGGACGTTTGACACCATCAGACTTCCCAACAGAAGCAATAAAAGTCAGAAGACAATAAAATAATAATAAAAATAATAGCCAGCCTTATTTAGGGAATTGTGTTTTAAGTGTTTTACATTCATTATCTCATTTAATTTTTGCAGTAACCCTATGAGATGTGAGCTGATATTATTCTTATGTTTCCAATGAGAAAACTGAGGCAGAGAGACTGAGTCATTTGCTAAGGTCAGATAGTTCCTAACTGACAAAGTCAGGATGGGATCCCAGGGATTCTGAGGATGGAGGCTGTGTTTAATAACTATTATGCCAAACAAGAGCATTTTCAAATATCTGAGAGAAATTACTATCAATCTAGAATTCTAGAGCCAGCTAGCAATCATTGAAGAGTGAATGCAACATAAATGGAAAGTAGTAAACCTTCAATGAAAAAGACTACTAAAAAACAAAAGCACAGATTACATAAAATAAAAACAGTGAAGACTAGTTTTGGGCTATAAATGAGGTAAGAGATGCAATGCAGGACAATGCCATGTGACCTGGGGAAGGGTGACTGGAGTCCACCTTGTGATGTTTTTGCATTGCACAGGAGGATGAGAGAGATTGGACTAACTTTGGACTTTGTAACTCACATATGCCTAGTCTAATTTTAAAGAATACTAGCAAAAGGATATGTAGGAAACAAGTGCTCAGTGTAGGCAAAAGAAATCCGCACTTAGAACATTTCTCAGCAAGGTACCTTTACTTCTGCAGAAGGGTGCTGCTTGCGCCTGTTACAATTGCAAAAGCACACTGAACAAAGGAGGAGAGGAGTTTTTAATCCTAACGCAGTTTCTGTTTCTGTGTCCTTCTCCTATTGGCGGGGGTTGGACCGCACAATCTAAGCTAATCTCGATTGGCTAAGACTTAAACTTTTTCCAAAAAGGGGAAACTCGCAATTTGCATTTGAAGAAGAAGGGGGCTAGGACTGATTTACAACTTTTACAACTTATGACCAGAAAGTTGAGTCTTTGAAGAGGAACTTAGTTGCCCCAACAGATAGAAAGGGAAAATAATTTCCAAACAAATCTAGGGAAAAATAGGAATAGAGGAAAGTTGATTTATCTGATAATTATTTTGATATAAGTTTTCAGAGTTGTATTGATTTTCTTTTCCTGGGTTTTTATTTTTGGGTGTGAGTTTACATGTGACCCTCATGTTGGGAGGAAGGACGCTAACTTTCATTGAGCACCTACTCTGTGCCTGGTGTTTTGCATATGTTATTGGAGTCAATCTTCACAGTAAACCTGTAAGGGAATTAGTATTATTCCCTGTTTACAGATAAAGAAACTAAGGCTTAGTGAGTTTACATAAGCTGCTCACAATCATAGAGCTTTTGTGAGCCAGAACATAACTTCAAAGTCAACTGTCTGACTCAGAGTCCAGGATATTTCTCCACTTTACTAGAATTTCCAAACCCCTGAGGAGCAGAGAGCTCTGAAAAGGGGCTCCCAGTGTGCCCTCAACCGTGGGAGTATCCTGGATAAAGAATCTCTGTGCAAAGATGTGGAAAGATCCTTGTGAAATAGAAGGTGCAAATGCATTTAAATTCTAGGTGGCCTTCCGTCAGTGTTTATCTTCTGAGGCAGCAGATGTTATTATGTGAAGGGATCCAGGATCTCTTTTTTTAGGTAAAGAAAAAGAAAAAGCAAGCAGTCTTCTTACTAAATACATGGGAATCCCTGAACTTGGCTTTCACCCAAGACCCACAAAAACCCCAGGGCATTTGCATCGTAAGGGGTGCTTTCCGCATGGCTGTGACTCCACTGTCAGAAGGGCACGTCTCCACTTCCGCTGCCTTCCTAAAAGATGACAAATCCTCTATCTGATGTGGCTTGGATTTGTGTCCCCACCCCAATCTCATGTTCAGTTGTAATCCCCAGCGTTGGAGATGGGTCCTGGTGGGAGGTGACTGTAACAAGGGGGCATTTTGAAACTGCCTTTGCAAAATTATAACTGAGGAAATCATGACAGTGAAAGGGATCAGACCTAACTGACTCTACCTTGCTTCTAACCCTTAAGCTGCCCTTGTTCATTCCTGGGTATAGGCCGAACTAACTTTGGGACGGAATTCAGTTCATCGTTTGACTCTAAAACAAAATTGATAACAGCCCTTTCCCTTTTTGCCTGGGAACCAGTCTGCCTTTGCAGGACTAACAAATTAGCTACAAGATTAGAAATGATAATTTAAGGGTTATGCAGCCTCTGGCTCCAAGAGTTTGCACCTCACCGAATTGCTCCTGGAGATCTCATCACTATTGTGAAACCTAAGCTCAGTGCTCAAGGATATTTTGCAGACCCTGCACTTGATGGGTCAGCTGACACCACCCAGACCAGTAATCTGGCCCAACCAGTTCTGCCATCCCCGCCCCCAGGAACAGAAGACATTCAGAAAACCTAACTTCAACCCCCTATGATTCCATCTCCAGTCTGACCAATCAGCACTCCCCACTTCCGAAGCCCCTACCCGCCAAATTATCTTTAAAAACTCTGATCCCTGAACGCTCAGGGAGACAGATTTAAGTAATAATAAAACTCTGGTCTCCCACACAGCCGGCTCTGAGTGAATTACTCTTTGCCACTGCAATTCCCCTGTCTTGATAAATTGGCTCTTCTCTAAGCAGCGGGCAAGGTGAACCCATTGGGTGGTTAACAGTTTTCTCATGAATGGTTTAGTGCCATCGCCCTTGGTTGTGACAATGAGTGAGTTATTGTAAGGTCTGGTTATTTAAAAGTGTGCAGTAGCGCTCCTTTCTCTCTCTTCCACCTGCTCTGCTCATGTAAAACGTGTGCCTGCTTCTCACTCTCCTTCTGCCATGACCAAAAGTTTGCTGAGGCCTCCCCAGAAGCCTGTCAAGCTTCCTATACGGACAGGGAGCTGTGAGCCAATTAAACCTCTTTTCTTTATAAATTACCCAGTCTCGGGATTTCTTTTTTTTTTTCTTTTTTCTTTTTTTTGAGATGGAGTCTCACTCTGTTGCCCAGGCTGGAGTGCAGTGGCCGGATCTCAGCTCACTGCAAGCTCTGCCTCCCGGGTTTAGGCCATTCCGGGATTTCTTTATAGCAACATGAGAAGGGACTAATACACTGCCCTTTTTGGTTTTAACCCTATATGCCATGACTGATCTTAAGATTTTAGTTACCAATTAGGTAGGACTCAAATAAATCTCTACGTATGGCTTCCCTTCTTCCGCTCTGGATTTCAGCCTACCCTGCACGCATTCGTTCGGCCATCACTTGTTGAGGGCCACTGTGTGTCAGGCCTGTTTCTCAGTGAACCCGCACACAATCCTTTGGTCCAAGGCTGTCGGAGAGGCTCGCCCAAGGTTATGAGCTTGTAAACAGAAGGACCTTATCTTTAGATTCATTGTGTAGGGCTCCTCCCACTTTACTAGTATTCACTTTTATTATCTCCTCTCTGTCCTTGACAAATCTACATGTTCCCTAAATTGATATGGTGCAATACTTCCTGCATTTTGTCAAGGGAGGGGTGCAGTTTGCTTTGCTGTAACTTTTTTCTTTTTTTCCCTTGAGGCGTTTGACCTGCGGTGTGTCTGGCGGAGCACTGCCATGGATTAAGTCAGTCCTGGGACCAAGCAGGTAGGATTCCCAGACATTACTGAGGGGAACGACTGCTCAGGCTGGTTTCTTGCCCTGGCAGGGTCATAGCTGAGGGGACATTGGTGTGGGTACAGGCTCTGGAACTCGCTCCTGGGGGATCTGGAAGGACAGCAGGCTCAGCTGAGTGCAGCCTGAAGGCCCGTGTCCTAGGGAAGCAGGTTGGATGAATGGATTTGAGTCAGAACAGAGCCATGTCATCTTTGGACCTGAAGACTGTCCAGGGAGCGAGGCGATCTGAGCAGAAATGGGTTCTACTTGGCCTAGTTTTGCCAGTCCAGGCCTAGCTGCTGCCTGTGGCCTCTGTGTCCCGCCTCACTGAGTGTCTGTGCTTTCTTTAACACAGAGTTGATTTTGAAAGACGACTTAGCAATAAGCTGTTCCTTTTTTTTTCTGGTGAGTTTTAAATGACAACATAAATGCAAGGTGGGCAGATGGGCTAGGGACAGTTACCTACCCCTTGGGAGGAGGTGGCGGAGGTATTTGATGCTACTGCCCCTGCTGGCCACTTAGTGTCCTGGCCAGTGGGGCAAGGTCTAGGCCAAGAGCGGTGAACAGATCCCTACACCACTAACAGGTGGGAGTCCCTGGAAATGGGGATATTGTGAGTTAAGTCTATGAGAAATGTGTGTGGGTAGATATGAGGCCGTCCTGCCAAGGGGCTTGTAGAGAGCAGTCAGGATGCCCTGGCTACTCTGGTTTTGTCATTTATTATATGACATTGGCAACGCAGGTGGTAACCTTTGATACGGTCACTTAGTAAAGCCAAACTTTAAAGAAATCGCAAATTCTCCATCTGTAGGTAACTTTCTAACTAATCACAGGGCAGCTAAAGGTGTTCTGAAATGAGATGGTCTATCACATAGGTGTGCTAGCAAAATAATGGCCCTGCAAAGAGGTCCACGTCTTCATCCCCGGAACCTGTGACTCTGTTCGGTCACACGGAAACACAGATTGAAATTGCAGATGAAATTAGGTTTGGTAATCAACTCACGTTAAATTGGGGAGGTTACCTTGGATTACCCAGGTAGGCCAATTAGAATCACGAGGGTTCTTAAAAGTGGAGGAAGGAGGCCGGGCGCGGTGGCTCAAGCCTGTAATCGCAGCACTTTGGGAGGCCGAGACGGGCGGATCACGAGGTCAGGAGATCGAGACCATCCTGGCTAATACGGTGAAACCCCGTCTCTACTAAAAAATACAAAAACCTAGCCGGGCGACGAGGCGGGCGCCTGTAGTCCCAGCTACTCGGGAGGCTGAGACAGGAGAATGGCGTAAACCCGGGAGGTGGAGCTTGCAGTGAGCTGAGAACCGGCCACTGTACTCCAGCCTGGGCGGCAGAGCAAGACTCCGTCTCAGAAAAAAAAAAAAAAAAAAAAGTGGAGGAAGGAGGCAGAAGGACCTGAAGGATGACAGCGTAGGGAGGACTCAACTGGCTGTTGCTGGCTTTGAAGATGGAGGAGAGGGTCAAAAGCCAAGGCATGAGGGTGGTCTCCGGAAGTCAGAAACGGCAAGAAAATGAATTCTCCCCTAATGCGTCCAAAAAGGAAGGTAGCCCAGCTGCTGTCTTGATTTTAGCCCCATGAGATCATGAGAGACTTCTGCCCTCCAGAACTACAAGATAATAAATTTGTGTTGTTTTAAGCCACTGAGTTTGTGGTCATTTGTTACCATAGCCACAGAACACTACATTAACACAGTAGACAAGAGCATGAGCACAGAAATCAGACAGGCCTAGGTTTACATCTTGGTTTTGTCTTAACCAGCTGCTTATTCTTGGGTGAAAAAAACAGAACCTCTCTCAAGTTCCAGTGAACATAATATTTTCTCTATTTTACTACTTTTGTGAGAGTTAAATGCGAAAATGTACATGTCAGAGAACAAATTACAAAACAGTTACCATCATCTGCCACATAACATTTCTGTCAATGACAGAATGTATGTACCATAGTGGACCCATCAAATTATAGTATCATATTTGTATGTGCCTTTTGTGAGTGATGACACGTTTAGATAAACGAATACCATTGCATTACAATTGCCTGCAGTATTCAGTAGTGTAACATGCTGCACATGTTTGTGGCCCAGGTGTGTAGTCAGTTGTGTCATTGGGTAGGCTTTAGTGTGTCTGGAATTGGCTCCTTCTGGTGGGTTCTTGGTCTTGCTGACTTCAAGAATGAAGCTGAGGACTCTGGCGGTGAGTGTTACAGTTCTTAAAGATGGTGTGTCTGGAATTTGTTCCTTCAGATGTTCAGATGTGTAGGGAGTTTTTTCCTTCTGGTGGGTGTGTAGTCTCGCTTGACTTCAAGAGTGAAGCCACAGACCTTCACAGTGAGTGTTACAGCTCTTAAAGTTCGCGTGTCCAGAGTTGTTTCTTCCTCCCAGTGGGTTGGTGGTCTCGCTGACTTCAGGAGTGAAGCTGTGGACCTTTGCACCGTTAGTTACAGCTCTTAAAGATACTGCGGACTCAAAGAGTGAGCAGCAGCAAGACTTACTGCAAACAGTGAAAAAACAAAACCTCCACAGTCCGGAAGGGGACCCCAACAGGTTGCCACCTAGCCTGCATGGCCTGCTTTTAGTCCCTTATTTGGCCCCACCCATATCCTGTTGATTGGTCCATTTTACAGAGAGCTGATTGGTCCATCTTACAGAGTGCTGATTGGTCCGTTTTACAGAATGCTGATTGGTCTGTTTTGACAGAGTGCTGATTGGTGTGTTTACAAACCTTTGGCTAGATACAGAGTGCTGATTGTGTACTTAAAATCCTTTAGCTAGACAGAAAAGTTCTCCAAGTTCCCTACCCCATCCAGAAGCGCAGCCAGCTTCACCTTTCAATAGCAATAGGCTGTACCATCTACTCCAGGTGTGTAGTACGCTATGCAGTAGGCTATGTCACTGATGATGTTCACATAATGATGAAATTACCTAAGGACGCATTTCTCAGAATGTATCCCCTTTGGTAAGCGACGCGTGACTGTATTTGCTAGTGGGAAAAGTCAGGGTTTTTTAACTGCTAGAAATGAGGAGTTCATGGTGATTATGATAGTTAAGCCTTAAAAACTGCCCTCTAGACAGGATGGGATGAGTCCATAAACGTACCCATTCTGTCAAAAGAAGACTAGTTGTTCGCGGTCAGGAAACGACAGGCAGTTTTGATAATTCAAATGATGCTATAAATGGAAATTCAACTCTTTTCCAATCCCTCCTTTTGGGAAGGCAAATTATCACATTTTCAGGTTGGCACTATCATCTTGGTTTCAGTTTATCATGGAATTAGAATAGTCAGTAAGAAATAGAAGCCTCATGACTAACCAATGGTAAGCAAATTAAATGTAAACCATATTACTATTTAGAGTTATTGTAATAATAAATAGTATCAGAATAAAGGAAATACCCTCCTTTAAGGTCTAATATATGTAAATGTATAGGAATATCATAAATAATCACTTTGGAGTAGGAACTTATTATAGAAAGCGCATTGACAGACCTCCAGTGCTCTATTTTAAAACATAAAGTGAATTATAATTATCCTCAAAAAAGAAGGACACTTAAATGTAGAACAAAATATCTCTTACGACAAACGAATTGGTAGACTATTAACATACCAGTTTTTGTGCATGAACATACGTATCCTTCTTCTTAACCTGAAAAGTGTGTATTCACAAAGACATAGCTATGTTAACAATATATTGCTTCTAATTAAGCTGGGAAGATTAAATTTCCTGTTTAATTAGTTAGGATTTTCTTTCTTTTTCTTTTTTTTGGAGACAGAGTCTTGCTCTGTCGCCAGGCTGTAGTGCAGTGGCGCGATCTTGGCTCACTGCAACCTCCGCCTCCCAGGTTCAAGCCATTCTCCTGCTTCAGCCTCCTGAGTACCTGGGACTACAGACGCACGCCACCTCTCCCAGCTTATTTTTTGTATTTTTAGTAGAGATGGGGTTTCACCATGTTGGCCAGGATAGTCTTGATCTCTTGACCTTGTGATCCACCCACCTTGGCCTCCCAAAGTGCTGAGATTACAGGTGTGAGCCACCATGCCCATTCAGGATATTCTTATATGCTGAGTTTGATAAGCAGAAGAGCTCTCAAGATAGTTTTGCCTAATCAAAATCTGGAGAATGCCAAACAAACTCAGTTATTTTTGTTATTTTCCCTTTTATACAGTGAAGTAACCAATATTCATGTGTATTAGTAGCTACTCAGGAAACCCCAAAGACATTTTAGGTGTAAAAGACATCTTAGTTTATGATTCTAAATTTGGAGACTAAATTTGGGCAAAATGATATTAACATGATTACTCAGATAGATCGATTACAGAATGAGAAATAGTTGTTATATTGGTATCCACATTAGCAAGAGTGAAAATACACATTTAAAAATGAGCATGATGAAAGTTAACATAATAATATGAATTATAATTCTTTCTAAAGATGAATCTGTATTGCCTCATGTAATATAACCTAAGACACCTACTTCTGGTGCTGGCCAATGTGAATTAAGCCCAGTATAGCTAAAGTAACATTGAGCCAAAGGAATAAAGCTGGAGGCATCACACTACCTGACTTCATAATATATTACAAAGCAACAGTAATAAAAACAGCACGGTATCGGTATAAAAACAGACACATTGACCAATGGAACAGAATAGAGGACCCAGAAATAAATCCATGTGTCTATAGCCAACTGATTTTTGACAAAGACATCAGGAACATACGCTGGGGAAAGGACGTATTATTCAATAAATGGTGCTGGGAAAGCTGAATAGCAATATGAAAAAGAATGAAACTAGACCCCTATCTCTCACCATATAAAAATCCAACTCAAAATAGATTGAAGATTTAAACATAAAACCAGAAATGATAAAACTGCTAGAAGAAAACGGCAGAAATACTTCAGGACATTAGTGTAGGCAATGATTTTATGGGTAAGACTTCAAAAGCACAGGCAACAAAACCAAAAATAGACAAATGGGACTATATCAAACCAAAAAGCTTCTGCACAGCAAAGAAAACAATCAACAGAGTGACAAGATGACCTGATGAATGGGGGAAAGTATTTGTAAACTATTCATCTGTCAAGGAACTAATTTCCAGAATATACGAGAAACTCAAACAACTCAACAGCAGAAAAACAAATAGTCTGATTAAAGAATGGGCGAAAGATCTGAATAAACATTTCTCAAAAGAAGATGTAGAAATGCCAACAAGATATGAGAACATGCTCAACATTAGCAGTCATTAGGGAAATGCAAATAAAAATCATAATGAGCTATCATCTCACCCCAGTTAGAATAGCTGTCATCAAAAAGACAAAAAATAATAGATGCTGGTAAGGGTCAGGAGAAAAGGGAACTCACATACTACTGGTGGGATGCAAATTAGTATAGTCACTCTGGAAAACAGTATAAAGATATCCCAAAAAACTAGAAACAGAACTGCCGTATGATCCAGCAATCCTACTACCGGATATTTACCCAAAGGAAAAGACATCAGTATATCAAAGGGATACCTGCACTTCCATTTATTGCAATACTCTTTACAATAGCAAAGATATGACATCAACCTAAGGCTCCACCAATGGAAGAATGGATAAAGGAAATTTGGTATATATATGGTATATGGTATATGTATAAATATATATGGTGTGTATATATACATATATACACACACACTATTCATCAATTAAAAAGAATGAAATCACATCATTTGCAGCAACATGGATGGAACTGGAGGTCATTATATTAAGTGAAATAAGCCAGGCACAGAAAGACAAACTTTGAATGTTCTCACTCATTTGTGGGAACTAAAAAAAAATTGAGCTCATAAAAGCAGAGAGTAGAATTTTAGTTATTAGAGGATAAGAAGGGTAGGAGGGAAGGGATGTAGGGAGAGGCTGGCTAATGATGTAAAGTTACAGCTACATGGGAAGAATAAGTTCTAGTTTTCTGCAGCACTGTAGGGTAAACATGGTTAACAGTAAGTTTTGTCCAAAAAGCTAGAAGTGAGGGTTTTGAATGTTCACAACACAAATGCATGATAAATGTTTGAGGTGATTGATATGTAAATTATCCTGATTTGATCATTACACATTGCATACATGTATCAAAATATCACTCTATATCGTATAAATATGTACAATTACTACATGTCAACTACAAAAAAAAAAGGAAAAAAAAAAAAGCAATTACCTGATGACTCTGAAAAGTAAAAATAAAAGGCAAATTCAGGAGAGGAGTCAAAGCCCGAAGAAGTGACCCATATGAGGTAAGCTCTCTATTGTCTTTCTTCTTTACACCTTTTTTTTTTTTTTTTTTTGAGACAGAGTCTCACTCTGTCCCCCAGGCTGGAGTGCAGTGGCACGCTCGGCTCACTGCAACCTCTGCCTCCCGGGTTCAAGCGATTCTCCTGCCTCAGCCTACTGAGTAGATGGGACTACAAGCACCTGCCACCATGCCCAGCTAATTTTTGTATTTTTAGTAGAGATGGGGTTTCACCATATTGGTCAGGCTGGTCTTGAACTCCTGACCTCGTGATCCGCCTGCCTTGGCTTCCCAAAGTGCTGGGATAACAGGCATGAGCCACTGTGCCTGCCCTCTTTCACCTTTTTTCTTTGATCTGTGGGTGGTCCTAGTCATGGAACTATGCTTTAGCTGTGGACAACAAGAACCTGATGAAAAACTCCATTTTTCTAGTTACTGTCTGCTATTGAGCCCATCTAGTAATTTCTCTTTCAATTTCAGATGAGGGTATTTTTCAGTCCTAAACTTTCTATTTGCTGATAATGTCTAACTTTCTACTCATTTCAGTAGTGTTTACCTTTACTTTATGGAGTATAATTATAGTAGCTGCTTTAATGTATTTGTCTGATAATTCCAACATTTGGGTAATCTCAGGGTTGGGATCTGTTGATTGTGTTTTCCCTTGAGAATTGGCTACATTTTTCTGGTTCTTTGTATATTGAGTAAATATGCATTGTATCCTGGATAGCTTGAATATTATGTAATAATAGGACTCTGGGTCACATTAAAATCTTCTGAAGAATGTTGATTTTTTTTTTTTATTCTTATCATTGTTATTTAAGCACTCAGTCAACCTGGTTACATTCAGATCACAAGTTTTTTTCTCACCTTCTCTGGCCGTAGTTTCAAGGTCAGTTCAGTTTTCAACGTCAGAATTATCTATACATTCCCAGCTCCCAAGAGGCCCCTTGTCTGTTCTTCTCTCCTGAAAAATAAATTTCTATCAGAGTTCCAGCTGCTGCCTTTGCTGCCATACAGTTCTATGCAAATGGAGCTCTATTTAGGGTAAAGCAGTAAGAGAAAGGAGAAAGAAAAAATCACTCTTTGGAACACAGAGGTCTCTTTCTCCAGTTTCTCCTCCCTGCCAGAAAGACAAAGCTGTCAATATTGTTTCCAGATTGTTCCACACTACAGCCACACCTTGGGACATGGTCAAAAGAGAAAAATTGAAAGGGGAAACCATATGGAGATTCATCCTGCACTCTTAGGCTTTTTTTGATTTTTTTCGCCTGTAGAGATGGGGTCTTACTATATTGCCTAGGCTAGTCTCAAACTCCTGGGCTCAAGTGATCCTCCTGCCTTGGCCTCCCAAAGTGTTAGGATTACAGTCATGAGTCGCCATACCTGGCCCAAATTCAATTTAGTTGAACACATTTTTGTAATCTAAAAATGTATAAAAGCCATGTTAGTTTAAGACCAGGGGAAATTAATACAGGAAATTTAAGAAGTTCAGATTCGCTAAGCTTTTTATGAGGAAGTAAATAAAGTAAATGTACATAAATTAGAATATTATACTACTATTGTTTTTATACTATTATTAAACCAAAGAGAAGGCAGATTATCAAAATGGTTTATTTTTGTTTTGAGACAGAGTCTTACTGTATCGCCCAGGCTGGAGTACAGTGGTGTGATCATTACTCACTGCAGCCTTGTACTCCTGTGCTCGATGGATCCTCCTGTCTTGGCATCTGGTGTAACTGGGACTACAGGCAAGTGCCACCTTGCCTGGCTAACTTTTTGCAGAGACAAAGTCTCACTATATTGCCCAATCTGGCCTTGAACTTCTGGCCTCAAGTGATCCTTCCTCCTTGGCCTCCCAAAGTTCTGGGATCACAGGTATAAGCCACCATATCTGGCCTCAAAATGGTCTAATTTTGAATGATTCATTTTGATTAAACATTGTTTAATTGTTCAAGACATTTCTGTCTATACAGATATGAGTGTATAACTCTCTCTCTTTAAATTGTTAACAGTGGTGATTCAGTTGTGTCCCTTCTTATGAGCCAAATATGATTAGCCAAGGCTGTTAAATCAACTCTAGCTAAACCTTTCTTTTTGCTTTCAGAACTGCAGTCTCAGTAAGAATGTTTTGCTTAAAAGAACCAAAACATTTGAAGCATTAGGAGTTCATTTTTTTCCTTTTGGATTTATTCTATTTAAAATTTATTTAAGTGCTTACAAGTTTGTATAAAGCATTTATTACACAAAACTTTGTAATCTGATGTGTTAATTTTCTTCTATTTAGTGTTAACTGTCTGAACTAGATAATTCTAGAGTTTGCAGATAATGGCCATTGCAGAATTGAAATAGTTTGTTAAGGAGTGGTGGGGGTGGCGTTAACCGTTTCAAACTCAGCTGTCCTAAGCTGAGCACATCAGGGACATAGAAGCGTTTCCCTCTACAGCCTCAGTCCTGGGAAATGTGGCAATTTTTCATCTTCTGACATATCACAGACACACCTAAAACAAACTGAGACTGGAACCTCAGAGGACAAAACTCTAGAGTGGGTGTAGTATATACTGCTCGGGTGATGGGTGCACCAAAATCTCACAAATCACCACTAAAGAACGTACTCATGTAACCGAACACCAGCTGTTCCTCAATAACCAATGGAAACACAAAATTGAAAAAAAATAAAGTCTCACAGGAGACTACTGATCAGTTACAACACAAGGCATGAGCTATGGTACTTGGACAGCTTAGCTTCAACGCAACAAATTGTAGTTTCAGTGAGAAGTCCAGGAGCACTCTGAGCTCAGTTGCCTCTGCAAGGCACCCAGGCTGCAGGAGAGTTGGAAGACCAAGCCTCAGCACTTGAGGGCTCCAGGAGCTGTGCTTTTCTGCTTTATAAGTTCCGGCTGGACAATGTCAGTGGACTCACCAGACCATCCAAGAATAAAACAAAGACCACCAGTGCTAAATAATACAAAGCCATCTTTATTATTTTGACAGGGAAAGGAACATATGCCAGTGAAGAAATTTACTGAGTGGTGTAATGATTAATTTTATGTGTCTACTTGCCTAGGCCATGGTGCCCTGTTCTTTGTTTCAACAATATAAATATTTTTTTAGACGTCATTAACATTTAAGTCAACAGATTTTGAGTGAAGCAGAATCCATAATGTGGGTGGGCCTCCGCCAATCAGCTGAAGGCCTTAAGAGAAAAAGACTGACCTCCCCTGAGCAAGAAGAAATTCTGCTGTCAGATTGCTTTTATTTATTTATTTATTTATTTATTTATTTTTTGAGACAGGGTCTTGCTCTGTCACCTAGGCTTGGAGTGCAGTGGTGTGATCATGGCTCACTGGAGCCTCAACCTTCTGGGCTAAAGCGATCCTCCAACCTCAGCCCCCTGAGTAGCTGGGACTACAGGCATGTGCCACCATGTCCAGCTAATTTTTAATTTTTTTTGTAGAGATGGAGTCTTGCTGCATTGCCCAGGCTGGTGTCAAACTCCTGAGCTCAAGTGTTCTTCCCAACTTAGCCTTCCAAAGTGCTGGAATTACAGGCATGAGCCACCATGCCCAGCCCAGACTGCCTTTCAAGGTAACTCTTCCCTGGGTCTCTACTCTTGATGGCCAACCCTGCAGATTTTGGACTTGCCAGCCCCTAAAATAGTGTGACTCAATCCTTAAAATCTGTCTCTCTCATTCTCTTCACATCCTATTGTTTCTGTTTCTCTGGAGGACCTTGGATAATACAACTAGTGTGCTGAACAGAAAACTCTGGGGATTTTAACTGCTAGAATGGGGAAGTTCAGAGTGATTATGCTAATTAAGCACTGACTTTTGTCTTCTAGACAGGATGAAATTATTCCAGGGGTCTATGTGCAGTCCGTCAAAATAATTCCCACTGCTCATTGATCAGGAAATTGTCTTCCGTGAAGTCCAATGGGTTCTGACATCCCAGGTCCCAGATGCTCATACTGCAGCTGGTTGGAGCCAGCCGAGATAAAGCACAACATTCATTTTGATAATGACTTGGCAAGTGCTGCTGTAAGTGGGAAGATTTTCTTTTCTCTAATTTCCTACCAAGATTTTCTTCTGACTAATGTATACTCAGCATACATGAGTTCTCAATATAAAAACTGTGTTTTCTTTTTTCCTTTAAGATTCAATAGCTATAAATTGCCACACCAAGGAAATACAGCTAGAGCAAAAGGAAGGCAAGAAGTAAACATTAAAGAAATGAAATAAGATTTTTCTCTCTTCTCCATCAGTGCACTGATGTATTTTAATGTCAACCATGGCCAGAGACCGTTGAGGCATGAAGGGTTAGAATATGAGCCTTGTTCATACTTCCTGAATCCTCCATCGAGAAACCTGAGTGTTAGGGACTGACTTGTGTCCTCTGCCCCAAATTCTTATGTTGAATCCCTAACCCCCAATGTGGCTGTATTTGGAGGTAGGGCTTATCAGGGGTAATAAAAGATAAATGAGATCAGAAAGATGAGACTCTAATAGGATTGGTGTCCCTATAAGAAGAGGAAAAGGCATCAGAGACCTCCATCTCTTTCTGCTGTGTAAAAGGCCATGTGAAGACTCAGCAAGAAGGTGGCCGTCTGAAAGTCAGGAAGAGAGCCCTTGCTGGGAACCAAATTTGCCAGCACTTTGATCTTGGACTTCAGTCTTCAGAACTGTGAGAAAATAAATGCCTGTTGTTTAAGTCACCCAGCATGTGGAATTTTGCTATGGCAGCCCATGCAGACTAAGATGCTGAGACAGTCTCTCCTTTGGACCACTGATGGAGGGGAGTCAGCTTGCCTTCTCTGATCTGATAGTTTTGCTCAGTGGAAGGTGACACCAGGCCAAAGACACATTGACTCCATCCTTTACTTGTGTTTTCTTGTAAAATGTAGAGTCTGCCACATCCTGGCTTTAAGTCTTTTGGGGTTTTCTCAGTGGCTGCATGATCACATTCTAATTCTTCAGAAAGTCATTCACAAATCTTCACATTATGTGGCCAGGCGTGGTGGCTCACACCTGTAATCCCAGCACTTTTGGTGGCTAAGGTGTCAGAATCCCTTGAGGCTGAGAGTTCAAGACTAGTCTGGCCAACATGATGAAACCCTGTCTCTACTAAAAATACAAAAATTAGCCAGTGTGGTGGTGCACGCCTGTAGTCCAAGCTATTTGGGATGCTGAGGCATGAGAACTGCTTGAACCTGGGACACAGAGGTTGCGGTGAGCCAAGATCTCACCACTGCACTCCAGCCTGGATGGCAGAGTAAGATTCTGTCTCAATTAAAAAAAAAAAAAAAAAAAAAAAAAAAAAAAAAAGCCCTTCACATTAAAGCCCCAAGCTCCCTCTCTTCCCATATCACTTTCCACTCTATGTCCTCTGTCTTCTAGTACATGGGCCCTGTATTCATCCATTTTCATGCTGCTATGAAGAAATACTCGAGGCTAGGTAATTTATAAAGGAAAGAGGTTTAATTGACTCAAAAGTTCCAAGGGCTGGGGAGGCCTCAAGAAACTAACAATCATTGTGGAAGGGGAAGCAAACTTGTCCTTCTTCACTTGGCTGCAGGAAGGAGAGTCCTGAGCAAAAGGGTTTTGGAAAAGCTCCTTGTAAACGTTCAGATCTCGTGAGAACTCACTTATCACAAGAACAGCATGAGGGTCACCGCCCCATGATTTAATTACCTCCCACAAGGTCCCTCCCCCAACACGTGTGAGTTACAATTCGGATTACAATTCAAGATGAGATTTGGGTGGGGACAGAGCCAGACCATATAAGGCCCTGTGTAGCTGGCAGAATAATGTTCCCCCAAGATACTTGCCCTCTGATCCCTAACACCTGTGAATATGGCACTTTACATGGCAAAAGGTCGCAGACCTTAGAATGGGGAGGGTATCCTGGCTGATTCAGGTGGGTCCAATATACTCACATGCACTCTTAAAGATGAAAGAGGGAGGCAGACAAGCCATGGAGAGTGGAAAAGGCGGGAGAGAGTCACAGTACAAGAGGGACTCTTTCCGCGGGTGCTGGCTGTCAGGAGAAGATGAGCCATGAGCCAGGGAGGGCAGGCGGCCTCCAGATGCTGAGGGCAACCCCTGTCCAACAGCCAGCAAGGAAACAAGGACTTCATTCCTACAACCTCACACAGCTGAATTCTGTCAGCAGCTCCCGTGAGCCTGGATGTGGATCCTCCCCCAGAACTCAGCCCTGATGATACCTTGGTTTTGGCTTTGAGAGACGAAGCACAGAAGCCAGCAGAGCCCGTGAGATTTCTGACCTCCCTTGGGAAGTGTAAGATAATACACTTGTATCGTTTATAAACTATGTTAGTCGCAGTTGATTCCAGAAGCCACAGGAAACGTTGCCCCGGCACATGTCCTCATTTGCATGCTTTCTTGCGTGCTGCTGCTGCTGCTGGGAACACCTGGGCTTCAGCTCGCCACTAAGTTAAAATCTCACCTGTCCTGGAAGGCCCAGCTTCCACGGCCACCCTGAGCAGCACTGCCCTGCCCTTAATGACAGAACAGAATGAATCACCTTCTTCTCTGTGCTTGGAGAATTTTGCTTCCATCTCAACATAGTGCATGCGGTGAGTGGTTAGCATCTACGCGATGGTCGCCTTTTGCTGCAGTCTGACCCTTGGCCCTAGCCCAGTGCCTGATAGTCTGCCTGTCAATCAAATACGTATTTATTCTATGCTGTGCCACACAGATGTGTCATAGGTACTAGATATACAGGGATGCCTAAGTCAGACCCAGGGCCCTTCATTCTCTCATAGACCTTCTAGGCTACACATATTCAGGGCCTCATAAACATCTGCTAAGTTAATTGAACCAAGGCCTCCTAGAGACAAGCCACAATCACCGGGAAGCAGGATTGGCCTGGTCTCTCTGTCAGGGCAGCCTCATGTAGATGCACACATGAGTCTTCCTCCCACAGCATAGACCATCTGCCATCTGCAGGAAGGTGTGGGGCACCAGGAATGCTCATCGCAGGGTGGTGTTTGCTTCAGCCATGATTTGCCTGGGGCACAAGAGAGTGCCGCTTTCCTTTTTCTCCGCAAACTTCCTTTTTATAAGGTGACTGCAGTGATATTTACACAGTTTCCAAAGGGCTTTTTTCACATTCGCAATGACATTTAATTCTTATGACAAACCTAGGGTACACACAGAAGTAAAGCAAAGAAAACGTTTGATTGATGACAATTGTATAGCTGTTTTATGTAGTCTTTCCTGCTGTAAAGTCCCTAGTTATATAACTACAGGTTAATCAAGGGCTGCTAATGGTTTAGCGTTTTTCTTTCATACCGGCATTTACAAGAAATAGCTGAAGCTAAGTTTTGCTTATGTTGGGAAATCAAGCAAGATCTGCATCTCTTACGAGGCCTAACTGGCTTAGTCTGTGTTAGCTCAGTAGTGTACCCGACCACTTCTGGCTTGGAGCTGTTTGATCGGTGTTTTCACAAATAAACTCTAAACTTTTATGGTGCCTCAGTTTACCATTTAACAGAGAGGCCTCAGAAGAAATCCACCCTGCCGACCCCTCAGTCACAGACTTCTAGCCTCCAGAACTGTGGGCGGATAAATGCCTGTTACTTAAGCTGCCCAGTCTGTGGGTCTTACGGCAGCCCAAGCACATGAACCCACTTACCTGTGGCCTTATTTAAGTTCCCTCCCATCCCTGGCCTCCCTGACCCCCACTGTCTACTTTAATCTCTGTGACCACGTCCCCATCTCCACAGTGCAAGTTGGGGGCCAGGCTGGCTCATCAGGGCCTTGAGCTGGCATGGGGTAACCCCAAGGCTGAAGATCAACCAGTGATAAACAGAGACACAGAGAGACATATGTCGGGCTGAGCTGGAAGCTGGATGGGAGAGTCAGGGGCTCAGTGCCAGAGAAGAGGCAGGAAGGGTCTCCTGTGCAGCAGGGGTCAAGGAATGGATAGAAGCCTCAGCATGCGGACAACAGACATGAATTGGAAGCTCCTGGAGCCTACAGGGAAAGAAGCTGAGGTTTCCAGCTGCTTCTCCCAATGGTTATCTCTATGTGCAGTTGACCTTGCTGGCCAGAGGTGAGGCAGCTGGGCTGGGAAAGCTGGGAGGAGAACCCCTCAGCTGCAGGGACATCTTTCCTCATGCTCTTCAGAGTCACGATTCACACACTCTCCCCCTTCTTCTTCTGGGAGCCTTCTACAGGCTGGGAATGCTTCTTCCTTAAGGACCTCCAAGATGCACCCTTTGTTTGTGTCCCAGCGTCCACCACTGTGCCGGTCACAGTAATTCCCCTGTAGACGCAGGTTGAACAAAAGGGTCAGTTAGGAAATCAGTTTGTAACCGCCACTTTCCTTTCAGTTTTACAACTTTTATCTGCAAGGCACAATAGGCTTGGTGGAATGACTGGCCAAGATGGCAAACCAGGAGGAATTTGCAGCAGAGATTTTTACCCTCATTTTGGATTTGGTGGGGTCAGGTAACCTGAGGGTGATTCTGGAGGATGGCTGATAAAACATTATTGGTTCCAAAGAGCTCCAATGTTTTCAAGAGCTCTGGAGGCAGGTCAGGCATGAAAACTGTGAAAATGATGGCTTGTCCTATAGAACTCTATAAGGAAGAATGGGGCTGAGTAAATTATTGAATAGCAACTTTTCCTTTCCTTTCCTTTCCTTTCCTTTTTTTTAACCAGTGGGAAGCTGAACATCTCAGAACATCTATTATTATCACTAAAAAAATAGATGTCATAAAATTTATAGCGCTCCATTTAGACATTGGAAGATCTAGGCATTAAACACTTAAACCATTTTCTAATGCTATAAAATAAGATTAATGATGTGTCTTTTTTAATGATCCCTTTTCTAAGATTAAAATCTTTGATGTGGACAATGTTCATTGCTGTTGCTATTTTGAGGCCTGGGTGAATTACCTTACCTTCTCTGACTGTGACAGACCCCTGTGCCCACTGCAAAGTTCTACCTTCCCATTTATTGGGTTTCCTAGGTTTTCTAAATTTATTGATTTAACTCTAGTGGTTCGATTTTTTCCAGAAATTTATTCACTAACTGCATGGCACTGTACTTTCTTATATAAGGGAGTTCTTCTATGGTTGACAGTGGAATTATTGTCAGTCATTAATAGGAATACATGAGCATGTCCTGTTTATAGTTCTGCAGGTAGAACTTGGGTAATATGAGGGATCCTGACTTGTTTGCATGAGGCTTCCAGTGAGGATGTATTGTTGAAATTTTAATTGTAATTCAGTGGATAAGCAAGAAATAATAGTTCAGAGCATCGTTCCCCAGAGTCCTTTCTTTGTGACCAGGGTTTATAGTAAGTGGCAAAGTAAACAAAAATGCCACCCCCCAAATACGGAGCAACCCTCCCCACCCCAAACTACCCCCACCCTGACTCTTGGAGCTTCACTGTGGCTGGAGGCTGCTGTCCCTGGCCGTGCTGCAGCCGTAGACACTGCCTGCTCATGGGACAGACCTGTCTTGTGTTTCAGCACACAGCCTAATGTGCTACTCCTTCTGCAACTATCACTCTAGTTTCAACATGGCTCTTCCATATTTTAGCCCGAATGGCTGATGCTGGTTGTATTCAGTGATGGGAGGCAGAAACTAGAGAACAAAAAGAAGAGCTGCTGCTGCTTCCTCTTTTCTCCCTCCTCAGCCAAGCATGATGCAGAAGGTCAGCCCTTAGAGGAGGAGCAAGCAGGCCAGGACTGCTTCAGCATCCACTTGTGCACAACTTAACACTCACATGGTAACACCATGCGAAGTTCGCGGACATAAAAACAAATGACATCGGGTCCTCTTCCGCAGATGAGATGAGTAGCGTGCAGACAAAAGGACAGCAGCCCCCGCAGTGCAGCGTGCTGTGTACTGCTGCAGAAGGAGGGACAGACGTGACTGAGGACGAAGCCACTAACTGGGAGCAGGGGAGAGAGAAAAGGGGGCATGGGATGTGGGTTTTGATGACTGAACAGGAGTTTCCTAGGAACCTGGGGAAGGGAAGAGTGGACAGGGCAGAAATAAATAATGCCAGAGTTCTGTGTCACAAACGGTGGACTGTCAGTACGGCTGGTGGGAGGGGCCATGCAGCACCCAGTCAGCAGTAGGGCTGGGTGGGCAGCTCAGGGCCAGACTATGAATGGGCTTTCTAGTGTGTATGGCTCTGGCCAGGCACAGTCATGGTTTTCAAGCAAGGACTTGATTTAAATAGATCAGATTCTTCTAACGTGGGGCTCAGGAGGGAGTCCAGGCATAGGGTGGCTACCAAGCGCCTGCCAGAAATGGTGAGGCCTGGACTGGGGAGGACGGAGAAGCTGGACCCAAAAGACATGCTTAGGGAGAAGCGACTGCGATTTGTGAGGGAGTGAGATGGGAGACCTGCAGCTTCTGACGGGAGTGTCGAGTGGACGGTCACACCATGCACCCAGAAAGGCAGTCAGAGAAGGTCCAGCAGGTTGGTGGGGAACCTGGTGGAAAGGCCCTCGAGGCAGCTGCCTGCCTTCTCTGTTTTTCGCCCCTCGCCCTGCCCTTGTCAGTCTTGTGAGCCTTGGTGAGCGTCGGGGAACTTCACTGCGAGAGGCAGAGCCATGGCCCAAGCTGTGCCCAGCTTGGAGGGGGTGCACAGGAGGAGTGTGGCCTGGAGAAGCCTGCCCACGCCTCCTTCTGTGGGGGCCAGCGGCGGCTTGGGCTGGTGCTCCCACACTTGTGCATTCTGTTAGCCTGTGCTAGTCCACAGGCCAGCAGCTGGGTCTCATCCGAGCAAGGAAATGTGGAGCTTCCCGCTTTCCTCTTGCTTTTCTTTAGACAAGGTATATGGTGAACTCAGTCCTTCCCCAGCTGCTTCTGGGGGGTGTGGCAAAGCACAAAGTGCTGAGATCTCCTGGTTCAGGGAGAGGGGGATCTAGTGCCTGAAAAACGTGACAAGAACACTTGGCTTTTCTGAAAACACTCATCATTCTTTCCTAGCATAGCAGTTATTTTCTGCCCCTGGGCTTTGGCGACAGTGTTGTCTGGTTTCACAGATGTCAAAAACTCAAGTTTATGCAAAGACTTTCACTTCTCAGGCTCCAAAGGCCTCCGCAAGCTCCCCCCATCTGTGTTCATGGACTTGAATTTCATGTTGTCGAATGAGTGTCAGGTGGTGGCAGAAATAACACATGTATCACACATTTATTGATTTATTTCCCTTGGATTTATTTTACTTTAGAACACCATTACCCAAAGCAGAACTCCTGAAATGCTAGTCCTACAACATAATCTTTGAAAAATGGGTTTCATTTTCAGATGCTTGGGAAATACTGCGTTCCCTGTGTTCCTGTAGCACATCAATTCTCAACTCACAATAAAGGCTCTGAGAAGGCCTGCATGATAAAACTGTGCAGACAGGGTCTCCCCAAGTTGTCACACATGAGATCCTGGACTCCGCTTAGTGGTTTTTGTTTTTTACTAAATGCGTTTTGAACAGCCAGGGTACAGACGTCCGTGAAGTAACCCTAGGATACACAAACCATGAAAGCCTTTCTAAGTCATGCTGTTGAATCTGTAAAAGAGGAGGAAATTTCGGAAATGGGCAGCAGGATTTTCCTGGCCCTCAAGAGAGGAGCTCACTCCTTTTTGCGTTGATCTCCCTTTTTCATTTTTACTTTGCCTCTAATTAATTTTTCTTATTGCTCTTCACCCCATTTCTTGGTGTTTTGCCTCAGATGAAAGTAGGGTAATTAGTTCCTTATCTCTGTTTTAAAGGAATTTCATCTGGCTTCCAGCTCAGGGGCTAATTATGGCTTTATGGATTTCCTTCTTTGAAATACATCTATGCTAAATACTGCCAGCTTCTCATTCACTTCAAGCTAAAGTGGGAAGCTCTGTAGGCCCAAATCTCTCCCTTCACTTTAGATTCATACTGTTAATGATAAAAAGGGGGAGAGAGGCTGGGCGTGGTGGCTCATGCCTGTAATCCTAGCACTTCGGGAGGCCAAGGTGGGCAGATCACTTGAGGCCAGGAGTTCAAGACCAGCCTGGTCAATGTGGCAAAACCCCATTTCTACAGAAAACAGGCAAAAATTAGCCAGGTGTGGTGGCACACACCAGTAATCTCAGCTACTCGGGAGGCTGAGGTGGGAGGATTGCTTGTGCCTAGGAGGTGGAGGCTGTAGTCTGCTGAGATCGTGCCACTGCACTCCAGCTTGGGTGATGGAGTGAGACTCTGTCTCAAAACAAAAACAAAAACAAAAACCAACAAAGCCCTAAGTCAGTCCAAAAAGTGGGAGAGGAATTAGGTGAACTAACAAAGTAATATGTACATGTTATCACTTCAGGCTATTTCTGTTTGTCAGGAGATTGCTTTACCTGGGTCAATTATTTGGTTCCTCTGTGGCTCAGTTTTCTCACCAGTAAAATGGAAGAATAACAGTACGTAACTCACAAAATTGTAGCCAGAAAGAAATATCAAACATTTAGAATAATGATTGGCACAGAGCTTTAATAATAATAACAACAACAAGGCCGGGTGCGGTGGCTCATGCCTGTAATCCCAGCACTTTGGGAGGCCGAGGCAGGTGGATCACGAGGTCAGGAGATCGAGACTATCCTGGCTAACACGGTGAAACCCCGTCTCTACTAAAAAAAAAAAAAAAAAAAAAAAAAATTTAGCCGGGCATGGTGGCAGGCGCCTGCAGTCCCAGCTACTCGGGAGACTGAGGCAGGATAATGGCGTGAACCCGGGAGGCAGAGCTTGGCAGTGAGCCGAGATTGTGTGACTATGCTCCAGCCTGGGCGACAAAGTGAGACTCTGTCTCAAAAAAAAAAAAAAAAAAAAAAACAGCAAAAAAACAAAGACCAAAACAAAACAATAATAATACATAATATTACTCTAAAGAGATACTTAAATGAGTTTTTCTAAATTTACATCTAATTCTTTTTCCCAGGCTTTACTCAATAAAATCAATCATGATAAATCCTGGAAAACAGAGCCTTAACATCACAGTGTTATTAATTCACCAAGCATTGCTAGCACTTTTTACTTTATTCTGGAGATCCAAAAATGCTTCTGGTCTGGACCCTCGAATAGCAGAGTGAGCGAGAGGTCCTGGGGGGAATTTGGAGGTCTCAGTCCTGGTTCCCAGTCCCCCACTTCCTAGTGATGGACTCCTGGGTCACTCCCGAATGACCAGCGCTAACGTGCACTGAGGGCTTACCAGGTGCCGAGCAAAGTTCAAAGCAGCTTTCCTGCATCTCCATTGTGGACATGGGACAGTGAGGTGACAAGAGGCGCTCAGTCACCAGCAAACCTCAATTTCATCTGTGAAATAATAACACCTCCCACTCATCCCTCCCGGTAGGATTATCAGAAGCTTGAATGACACTGAGTATCTAGAAAGTACTTTGAAAACTGCAGTGTTCTGGTGGATGAATGTAGGAGGTCCTCAAGTTTTCACTGAAAAGCTTCTGGTTGATGCGTGATTTCTCCCCTTTGCAGGAAGCCAACGAGAAGCATGTTGCTGAGTGATCTTGGGTTTCCGTCCTCCATGCCCGTGCATCCACGCGTGGGCCCAGCCAGCAAGGAGAAGTCTAACAGGCAGGAGGAGGGGAGATATAAAGAGCCCCCACAGTAAGTCACAAGAAACCGCCTGCACTCTGACTTTCTTAGCTTCCTCAGCATTTTGTACGGGGCTCCCACTGACCGATGTGGGGGTGAGAACTGGAAGGAAAGGTCCGTCTCCTCCCATCTGGAGGTGTTGAAGTAGCACTGGGCAAAGCCCAGGGTGGTACCTCTGGGGCTACGGCAGGACAGGGGTGTTTAGTGGGCTGGAAGCCCCTGTCCCCAACAAAACATCTCTGACCTGGTTCAAGACATTGGAGGTCCACACACATTTCATTTGCAAAAGGAGTTTCTAACTCTTAAAAAGATAGAAAATCACCAATGAAGTCCAACCCTTAGTGAGAATCAACTGACCTTTCCTCTGCACTCCATCACATTTTAATTTTTTTAATTTTTTTTTTTTTTGGAGACAGGATCTTACTCAGTTGTCCAGGCTGGAGGGCAGTGGCATGATCATAGCTGACTGCAGTCTTGATCTCCTGGGCTCAAGTGATCTCATCTCAGCCTCCCGAGTAGCTGGGACCACAGGTGTGTGCCACCAATTAGGTGTGCAGCTAATTTTATTATTTTTATTTTTTAATAGATACAAGGTCTTGTGTTGTTTAGGCTAGTCTCGAACTCCTGGGATCAAGGAATCTTCCCGCCTTGGCCTCTGAAAGCACTAGGATTGCAGGAACAAGACATCTTTACATTTTGTGGAGGTTCTGTTTGCTTCTGCACCTTGGTCCAATCCTAGCATGGTCATTTATCACCAAGTTGGTGTCTCTTATGCCACTGCATGTTCCCGAAGGAGAAATAGTTTATTTTTCCTTGTGCCCCACCTCAAAGGATGATCAACATACTAAGCCAACACTCCAGAATGTATAGGCTTCCGATCAATGCGCTGTCTTGCAAATGGTCCCAGAACTACCCTCTCTTCAATATGCCTCTTTTGACAGAGCTCAAGGTGCAGGAAAATCTCCTCAAATGCAGAAAAGTCTTTGAGTGTGAATTTAATTTTCAGTGCATCAAAAAATCGTTTAGCACTAGGAAGATCGTCTCTGATGGGAACGGTGTGTGCCTTTAAAGAATGAGTTCCTTGAGAGGATAGGAAATGATTCTGAAGGCTTCTTAACATGAAATGCTGCTATGCTGGTTGAAAAAAAAAAAAATCAGTTCTGTTATTTCAGAATTCTACTTTCTGCTTCCTTCCCAGTCGTACAAGCTACATGACATTGAACTCTGTGTGCTAGGCAGTTCTGCAAAGGGACAGGCAGTCCTTGGGTCTGGGTTGAAAACAAGAGCTTAAGTCCAGTCTCTCCAAGTACTGGTTAGCTGCATACAACATGGCATGTCCACAGGTGCTGCATTCTGAAGGAGTCAGGATCACCAGCAACAGATAGAAAGAGACCCTGGGTGTGATGGCTCATG
>NW_012117154.1:3191837-3197526 GCF_000951035.1 Colobus angolensis palliatus
TTTTTTTTTTTTTTTTTAAGGGTCTGTGTCTCAATATGTTGCCCAGGCTGCTCTGGAACTCTTGGTCTCAAGCGATTCTCCTGCCTCAGCCTCCCAAGCAGCTAGGATTACAGGCGCACACCACCTAGCCTAGTTTATCCCAAATTTTTAAATAGAAATTTTTATTCCTGAAAGAAATACGAAAAGGACCAAAGCAAAGTGGTTCACTTGTTTGTTTGCATGTTGGAAGTGAGATTGCCTTTAGATCCTCTTTCCCAATATTACTATAAATTAAACTAACTTTAAAGTGACTAACTTTCCTCCCAAGCTTACTGCACTATCTAAAGGCCCTTGTGGTCTAAAAGCAAAAGATCATTATGTTTTAAGGATGAATGGTGCCATTGTTACTATGTGAACGCTCACTATGTTTAGGCTCTGTGTTGAGTTTTACTCAGTCACTCATTTAAAAAATTTATTTATTAATACATCACTTCGTTTATTCACTTAGCACCTGTCTTGAATACCTGCTATATCTCATGAACTGTGATAGGCACTGGTGGAAACAGAAGTCAGTGAGATACATGAAGGAGGCCTGTAGTAAAGACGGAAATTAAGACAAACAAACACAAAAATGTCTGAGAATTGGCCAGGCCCGGTGGCTCATACTTGTAATCCCAGCACTTTGGGAGGCCGAGGCGGGTGGATCATTTGAGGTCAGGAGTTCGAGACCAGCCTGGCCAACATGATAAAACCCCGACTCTACTAAAAATACAAAGATTAGCTGAGCGTGGTGGCAGATGCCTGTAAGCCCAGCTACTCTGGAGGCTGAAGCAGGAGAATTGCTTGAACCTGGGAGGCGGAGGTTGCAGTGAGCCGACATTGTGCCACTGCACTCCAGCCTGGGTGACAGAGCGAGACTCAGCCTCAAAAAAAAAAAAAAAAAAAAAAAAAGTCTGAGAATTGTTGTGTTACCAAAAAGAAAGCACAGAGTGCCACAGGAGTGCTCCAGTGTTTGGCTGCACCATCTTTCCCTAAGCTTCACAACAACGCTGTTATGCCCACTGTGCAGATGAGGAAACTGAGGGGTGGAGCTTACTTACGGACCAAGAGTTTGCAAAACCAAGTTGACGAAACTCTACATGTTCTTACCACTCCATCTTCTCCCTGGCTTGGAACTTCCATGCTGAAGAGTCCAGATGGACCTTAATTTTAGAGACCTTAGAATCAGTTTAGGTTTAGATGCTCCAGAACTCACTAGAAATGTCAGGGAAGGGATAGCCGTGGGGAAAGGGGTGCATTGTGCTGAGAATTTTGGATAAGAAGCCAGCTCAACCGTGAAAGGTGGTGATCATTTTTTAAGTGGCCTTGGTTTTTCATGTGTCATAAAATTGTATTATTCAGGAAAAATCCCCAAAATCAAATCAAAAACTTCTATGAAAATATAAAAAGAAAAGCTGACTGATGCATGCTTATAAACTGGTTACAGTACTTTCTCTGTGGCCTCAGGGCTGGAGGGCTGTGTTTTTTCAGAGGTGACCAGGGACCGTCCAAACACAGCCTCCTTCCGTTAATGTGACCTTCTGTTAACCAGCATAGACTCTCCTGGTCCCATTCAGAGAGCGAATTCCTCCATTAGCTGGGAAGGCATGGTCCCACCTACTTATAGGAATGAGGGGTCACCTTCATCCTGCCCCATAGGGTGCAACTGGCCACAGCCTTACCTATCCGTAGAACACACAATTGTCATGTAATACCCCCGGGGGCCACCCTGGCTTGGGCCATGTTTCCTCAGCCCCCTGGGAGTGGTGGTGGTCATAATCATGTTCTGCAGTCCCACTGAAGGCTTCCACCCAGTTGAGGAAAAGTCAGCCTGTTTGTTGCGGCAAGATCAGCCCACATGGGCAGGGTATCCCTCAAGTGAGGCAGTGATGCAGCTCCCAGGGGCCCCAGGATGCTGCCGGCACACAGCTCAGACTCCAGGCAGCAGCCGCTACCTCCAGGGTTCAGCTCCCAGTTCCCCGGCCCACTCTGTTCTCCCACGCTTCACCTTGCTCCAAGAGAAAGCTTTGTTTCATGCTTCAGGAAACTGCTGTGGGCCTGGAAAGCTTTTCAGGCAGAGGCATTCTAATTAGTATTGTGACTTCCCTGGGAAAATCATTTTCCAGGCTTCAAAGAACCTCTGATGATTCTCTAACTTTTCATGAGGGTCCCTGGGACATCTCAACCATGAAGCTCGTTCCACTTAGGTTTTTGAATCAGAAATGCAGGAATTTTCTGCTGGTAGTGGCTGGAGCTTCCTTGGGATGAGTGAAGAGCAGGTGAGCTCTCCTGCCTCCCACCATCACCAGCCTGCATCAGGAAGGGAGAAGGAACTTGCTTGCACATTTTGCAACCAAACCCCATGGTAGAAAACGGCCCTCGTAGTGGGTCTTAAGATAGATGAAAGGGAAAAAATAAAGAGCCCTCACTTGCTCCATTTCCCCAGCCACTGCCCATGGATGCCATCGGCTGATCCCTCCACTTACTTATTCAAGTATTGCTCCAGCATCCCCTGTGTGCCAGGTGGAGGCCTCTGCTGGGGTGCACTGGTGCACCCTGAAGTCCTGTTCTGGCAGGGGAGACAGAGCATGGACAAATGAGTAAGTGGACCCCGAAATGTCAGGTAGCAATGCTGAGCCAGAAGGATCAAAAGTGGGGGACTGAGGTGTGGGAGGACGTGTGCACTAAACAGGGCCTCAGGGAAGGGGAAGTGTCTCTGAGCAGAGATCTGGTGGAGTCCAGGAGAGTCCCATGTATACCCGGGAGAGGCTTGGTCCAGGCACAGGGCAGCGAAGGAGCAGGTCCTGAAATGACATGGGCCTGGCCTGTGGAAGGAGCACCTGAAGGCTGGCATGGAGGGAGGGACTGGCCGCAGGGAAATTTGACCAGCGACTCCTTCATGCGGTGCAGGACGGGCAGCAGGGGACATTGACTGGCAGCTCCATCATGGGGCACAATCTTCTAATCTCTAAGTGGCCCTTTCCATGGAGCTGTCACGGATAAATGTTTTCTGTAGCGATTGTGGAGCACTGGGTCCTGTTTCTTTCTACGAGAGCAGTCGTTCCCAATTGGGTGTGACTTTGCTCCCCACGGGACATTTGGCAAGTCTGGAGACGTTGTCACAACTTGTGTGTGTGTGCAGGGGTGCACATCCAGTGCGTAGAGGCCAAGGGTCCTGCTAAGCATCCCACAGTGCACAGGACAATCTCACAACAAGGAATTATCCAACCCAAAATGTCAAGTGCCCTGAGGTTAAGAACCTTGAGACCAAACAGGAGCGTCAGTGAGCATGGGGAAGGATGCACGTTTTGACTGACAGTCCCTGGTACCAGGCTCTGGAGGGCCTTGTGGGTGGTAGAAGGCATATGGGGAAGAGGTGCTTGGCTTCTGCAAACCCTTCTCCCATGGGAGAGAAGTCTGCATGACTCACAGGTGACCCATCCCCACAGTGACCGGGACAGAGCAGACCACTGCCTCGGCCTCTCATATAGTTTAGCAAAGACCAATGTCAGAGCCTGAGACCATGAGCTCTGGCCTAGAATGGATGGATGGATGCTTTCACTTTCTTGACAGGTATCTCCAAGACCCAAGGCCATGGCTAGCTCATCTCACCGTGGTGCTCACTGGGCTAAGCAATTTGCACACATTGACCTATGATCTGCCCTTTGCTCCAGCCTATTTTCTACATGGTAGTGCTGAGCAGTGAGCAGGTACATTCCTGGGGCAGGGTGTTTGCCTTTGCTGTGATCTGATCTGCCTGGAATGCTCCCTCCTCACTTCTCCTGTCCTTTCAGTATCCGGGTCTCAGCTGGAACACTGCCCCCATGCAGAGGCCCTTACCCCTCCAGTTCGTTTCCTTCATCCTTGTTTTCATACCACTTACTAGCCTAATTGAAAACAAGCTACTCAAATGAAGAAGTCCTTGTAGTACAATTAAGTTACTCTGGTCTGTAAACCAAAAAAATGGAGGACCCGGCTCCTTGGGACCATTTCCAGGGAGAAGCTTCTTGCTCCAAAACCAGCACCCAAAGCTGAAATTCTACTTAAACGATTCCCTGATTTTTATACTTGGAATGCAATAAATGTATTTTAACTGTTCTGTCGGTATTTACATATATCCAGGCTGGGCTTCTGCGGCCCCCGCTGAGACTGGCCCCCTGCCCCCTCAGAGCACAGCCCTAAGTATCAGTCTCCCAGGGCCCTTTCTCTGGGTCCTGCACCTTCCTCCCCCCCACCCCCCTTCCACCTTTTTTAAAACAACACCTGCCCCATGTCATAGCTCCTCAGGTGCTGGCTCAGCTGAGGTGTCCGTGGCTGGACAGAGGTCTGATGTGCTTCTTGGTGCAGGAGGTGCTGGATGGGAAGGGAGGAAAGGATGGGAAGGGAGTCGGGGGAACAGCAACCGGTGACTGGGAGGGAGAGGGCAGGGGACACCCCGGAGGGCAGGCAGGCTCACCCCCTGCCCCCTCTGGGGTGGTACCCGCCCCACTTGATGCTGCCTGAGGCGGCATCCTGTTTGGCCCTGCTTGGCTGTGAGTGTGCCAGGCCCGTATGGTTACCCCAGGAAATGGGAGCTGCACAAAGCCACGTGCAGAATCGCGTGGGAGTTTAATAATCCCAGCTGGTGATTGCTGCCCCGCTGCTGCGTTCCTCCCCATCAGACCCCTCACAGGCTTCCCTCCAACCCGACGCTCCAGCTTCTGAGGTCTGTCCGTTCTCTGAAGCGATTCTACACCAGAACATGGCTCTGGACTCCATGTTCCTAATTTTTTTGTGCGGGGGGGTCTCTCCCCACTTCCCCATTAGCTCACGTCATCTTTGTGCAAAAAGGATCACTTGTCAGCCGTGGGGAAGAAAGGGCTGGCATTGCTCTGAAGCTGCTTAAGTTATGACATTAAGGAAAATAAGCCAGCTTCACTGGGCCTGGGGTAGGCGCCTGAGCACTGGAAATTTTAAGAGCTTCCCAGGAGATTTTACTGCAGCCAGAGTTGAAGATCACTGAATTGAATATGTTCTCAACTCTTTAAAAATGTGTATTTGTTTACGTAAATATATATCTATTTTTCCTGCCAGAGAAAGGTGGGGTCCTACTGGCTTCAGCTCCTGCAGCTCCCCTCCCCCCTCCCGCCCTGCACTGTGGCTATGACACATCAGTATTCAGTCACCTGGGGGCCGCCTGTGGCTGTGTGACCCAGGACAGGCCCTCTGACTTCTGTGTGCCGGAGTCGTCTCATCTATAAAATGGGAATCGTCAAGGCACCTACTTCATTGGGTCGTCACTGCGCAGCCCCATAGCGCCCCACGCCTTGCATGACTTGGGCTCATTCCTCATAATCAGGCCTTTTGCTGTGAAGGTAGCATCTCTTTTTAAAAAGATCTGGTGGTGGTGGTGGTGGGGGCGGTGTTCTTTCCGGGGGCATGTGGGGTTTGAGAAGCGCAGGACCCTGCAGGCTTCCCTCTCCTGTGAGTGTTTTCAAAGTTAACTTTGGGACCGTTCTCCCGGAGGGCCGGACAGAAACTCAAAGAACCGGCCTCAGGGGATCTGAGTAAATTCCACCTTCGTCAATTCCTGGTGCTCCGTGAAAGATGCTCTTTCCCTCGGGGCTTCGGAGCTGGAGCATTTGTAGACAGTTCCTGCCTCTTCCCCCGGCTGCCCGCGCGGGGGTCCGGA
>NW_012117154.1:3197856-3203953 GCF_000951035.1 Colobus angolensis palliatus
GGCACCGGGGACCGCGGCGCGGCCGCGCACTGCAGGCGTGCTGTTCTGTTTTTCTTCGTTCCTTTTAAATGAAGGGAAAGAAAATTGTTACAGACCAAATGTCATCAAACTTGGTGTGAAAACATATTCATTTATCAAGTCTTATCGCCACTCACGCCACGCACCCAGGAAGTTGTGTTCCTGGGTGGGCATGGTGCGGACGCAAGACTTAGGGAATCAGTACTGGATGGAAACATCACACAATTAGAAAGAATAGCGTAATCTTAAACAACAACAACAACAAAACAAACTCTGAAGCACCCTGCGGCAGGCAACTTCTGCATCGTGGGGGTTGTGGAGGGGGCTGACAGGCAGAATGGTGAGAAAGATAGCTTTTCATTAAGGGATGACACCAGGGGTTTTGACTTTGGGAGGACCAGAAGGGAGTCTGTAGGTCATTGGTAAATACAGTGAGGTACCTTAAGATTCAGTAATGAACGTTATTTTAAAAACAATATCTGTACCAGGTGTGTGTGAGTGTGTGTGCGTGTGGCGCCTATGTGTGTGCATGTGCAAGTGTGCTCTCACACACACCGCACTGTAGTTTTCCTTCGTGGTTTTGTTTCATTTTTTGTTTAGGTTTCTGACTTTTGAGGGATAAATACAGCTTCCAAATGGTAGCAACTGAATCTGCAGTAATCAGATGTCGGAAAATTATTTTTCACGCGTCCTTTATGTTAGCATAACAAACTTAAGTCTTTGTTATGAGTGGCCACCTATTGTAAATGTTAACATTACTTCTCATCTCCACATCTTCCTCATTTACTATTTTTGTCTTTTTCAAAGAGATGGAGATGGAGGAGGAGTAGAATTTAATGAAGATACAGATCTGGGGAAGTGTCATGTTTCGTTGGGTGCCTGGGGTGGGCAGTGGCTGCTGTTGAGAGTATTTTACAGATGTAGGAAGTCCTTAGAGGGGCATTTGTGGGTAAATGCATGCTGATTCTGCCCATCTTTACATGTACCTTTTGTGGTGTTTCCTCTTTAGAACAGGTGCGTGTAATATGCAAATTTGGTTTCAAAGAGAGAATTTTATATCTTTTAAGGAATGATTACATATGTGTTAAGTCTTGTTTCCTATCTCCTTTCATTTTTTTCCTCTCTTTTAAAGTCAGTTTGTCTTAAATAGTTTCTTTGTTAGGTAAATTTAATAATAATAAAAATCTGACGGGTTCAGGAAGGAACTCAGTGTGAGGCCCATGGACGTTACCTCCCGGAAATGCAAATCGGAAAGAGATGTTTCACTATGCTGTTACCTCAGAGGACTGACAAGGACAGGGTTGTCTTTGCAAAGGTTCTTCCAGACAGGGGCATCCCTTCTTTTATAGGATTTCTAAGTAGGTACTTTGAATGAACAAGGGCCACCTTTGATAGTCGGTTTTATGAAAATCTGCATACTTCACCATGGCCAAACTTCTCCACATGGACGGTAACCTTCATCCATTCAGCAGAGGATACCAGGGTGTAGCCCTCCCTCCTCTGTCCCTGGACAGCTACAGATTGAGGCCAGTTCAGCCGGGTCCCAGAAGAGTTTCAGAGTCTCTATCTTCTCCTTCCTGGGCATGGAACTGAGCCCAGTACTGGCATCCGAGGGGATGCTTCCCCATGCATACTTGTCCATTTAACTGGGTGTCTGATCAGATTTCTGCTTGGTTTTCTGCCAGGCCTAGAGCCTGGTCCTGAATCCTGGTTGAAAAGCTGCCTGGGCTTTATCAGCCTCTCTCCCCAGGTGACCGGGATGCTGATGAGGATGGAGTCCCTCCTTGGACCTGACAGACGTCTGCCTCTTTGACTATAACATCCTTGTTCCTGGGCCCCACCCAAGCTTCGTGGCCCTGGGTAAACCCAGGTTTGCAGCGTGTGTTCCTTTTCCTTCTGTTGACCCTTCTCCTTCTACTCCTTATTTTCCTCTGCTGCCAGGTAAGTCCTTGGACTTGGTGAGGGCTCCCCTATTCCTTGTTAATTCCAGTTTCTTTTTTTTTGCCTGGGCCTGAGGATAGGGTTCCGTCAAGCTTTGTGGCTGACCTCTTCTGAGTTTTGACAACACTGCTTTGCCTGTGGAAGGAGAGAGATAGCTGACCCTGTGTCAGGTGAAGGGGTGGGTAGGAAGATTTATAGAGATTTTGAGAACTAACATGGCCTTCAGTTGAAAACCAGAATTAGGAGCTCTGAGTATCGTGCAGGTGTAGTGAGATAGTGAGATTCATTTGAAAAACACATCAACCGGAATTTTTTTTTTTTTTTTTTTTTGAGACGGAGTCTCGCTCTGTCACCCAGGCTGGAGTGCAGTGGCTGGATCTCAGCTCACTGCAAGCTCCGCCTCCCGGGTTTATGCTATTCTCCTGCCTCAGCCTCCCGAGTAGCTCGGATTACAGGCGCCCGCCACCTCGCCCGGCTAGTTTTTTGTATTTTTTAGTAGAGACGGGGTTTCCCCATGTTAGCCAGGATGGTCTCGATCTCCTGACCTTGTGATCCGCCCGTCTTGGCCTCCCAAAGTGCTGGGGTTACAGGCTTTCAACCGGAATTTTTATATCTAATTTTGAACATCATCCCCACATCCTCAATAGAAGACATCAGAGCCAGAAGTGGTTTGGGACCAAGTTGGGTAAATAAAGTGGCTGATCACTCATTCACGCACTGAATAAATATTCTTGCAGAGATAAATAGCTCAGCCAGATGCCTGGGTTCAAATCCCAGCTTTGACAGGTACTTGTTATACGACCTTGGGCAGGTTACTTAATTTCCTTATGCCTCAGTTTCGTTAATTAAAATTGAAGAGAATAATAGTACTTATTTCATAGGGGTGGTTGTGAGGATTACATCATTCTGTATGTAGTAAAGGACAATAGAACAGTGCCAGATATATACATGCTATGTAAGTTATAGCTATTGTTATTATGGTTTCCTGTTGTGTGCCAGGCACTTTACTATGCTGAGTAATAATTGTTTTGGATCAAGAATGAGGTATGGAAAGAAGGAAACAAAACTAGTTGTTTCTTACTGAATTGTTAAAAATAATATGATTTGAAAAGTTATTCCCAAAAAGTTGTGAAAAAAATATTATGAGCAACGGCAGAATTATTTTAATAAGATGACTAACAAACATCAGGGGAACAATATTTAGTTTGTTATTTAAATTTTGGTCCCTGTCTTTTTTTGTTTAAGCTGTAGACACAGGCAGGAGCATTGCTTGAGCCCAAAAGTTCGAGACCAGCCTGGACAATGTAGCAAGACCCCGTCTCTGAAAATAAAAGAGCTCTGATTCTTTATAATTATTGGAAACCATTCCTCAGTGTTCCTATTCACATTTTCAATGCTCTCTCTTTTTTTCTTACTGTTTCTAATTTATTCATTTTTCCATAGAGGTGTTTTGGTGATAACTGTGCTTCCTAAACTCTGCAAGTTCCCTTTTTAATATCATTCCGTCTCTTTGTCATTGCTTGTGGCCCTGTTTTGTTGATTTCCTGTTCTTAGTTTCTTGTAGCAACAAATCATTTACTGTGAAAACTTGTAATCCACTGCTGGGAGTGTATTTTCTTCCAGATTCTGGCTTCTTCACTTGTCTTTTGCACATTTCCTTTTGTTTCATTTCCTCCTTCCTTTCTGTAGTGTTTATGCCTATTTGCTCTGACATTTCTTTATTTGTCAAGCATATTGAACAAGGGCAGGTTGAGCTGAACCTTTAGGTAACATTTTTTTGATTGTCCTGGATTGCTTGTCTCCTATGTGAACATTGTTTCCTTCCCAGAGCTTCCTTTGGTGTCCTGGAGATGTGGTTTATCAGCTTTTCTGTGACCTGAGGATATGAAGTCGTAGAAGCAGTGGGAATGATGGATAATCGTGACTGGTGGATCTAGTCTCTATTCATTTTGATTAAATTTATTAAAATTTATACTTGTATTAAAAGTTGTTGTGAGGATACAGTCAGGTTTTGGATTGCCCCCAAATTCAGGGTGTAACTTGGAGGCATTACATTTTTTATTTTTCAAATTTTGAAGTATTTCAAACATACAGAAGTGAAATAATAATAGAAAAAGCATGTGTGAGTCCACATCCCAGCTCTATTGAGTCGTAACACTTGGCCATACTTGCTTAGATTTAGAAGACAATATGAAAGCATCATTGAAGCTCCCTCTGTCCCTTCCCTAGTTCTCTCCATCTCCTTTCATCCCTTCGCACTATCCTGAATTATTACTGTCTTTTCCATGTGTGTTTCCACATCACTTCTATGTATAAATCTGTGATGAATTATGGTATTGAGTTCAATATTTCAAGCTCTCTAAAATGGTTTCATACGGTCCTACTGCAGCTCTTTTTGATTCATTGTTTTCAACATTTATCCATGTTGAGACATAACTTGTATTAGTTCATTTTCACACTGCTATAAAGAACTTCCAGAGACTGGGTAATTTATAGAGGAAAGAGGTTTAATTGATTCACAGTTCTGCATGGCTGGGGAGGCCTCAGGGAACTTACAATCATGGCGGAAGGAGAGGCAGGCACATCTTACATGGCCTGAGAGAGCAAGTGAGAGAGCATGTAAGAGTGTGGGAAAAACTACCATTTATAAAACCATCAGATCTGGTGAGAATTCACTCACTGTCAGGAGAACAGCATGGGGGAACTGCCCTTTAATCCGATCACTTCCCTCCCTCGACACTTGAGGATTACGATTGGAGATGAGATTTGGGTGGGGACACAGCTAGACTCTATCGTAGCTATAGTTCAGGCTTGTCCAACCTGCAGCCCAGACGGCTTTGAATGTGGCCCAACACAAATTCATAAAGTTTTAAAAAACATTGTGAGATTTTTTTTTTAAAGCTCATCAGCTATCGTTAGTGTTAGTGTAGCTTATGTGTGGCCCAAGACAGTTCTTCTAATGTGGCCCAGAGAAGCCAGAAGATTGGGCACTTCTGCAGGTATAATTCATTCATTTTCATTGCTATATAAAATGTTAGGCTGAGGTGGGAGGATTTCTTGAGCCCAAGAGTTTGATACCAGCCTGGGCAACATAGCGAATCCTCATCTCTACAAAAAAAATGAAAAATAAAAAATTAGCCAAACGTGGTGGTGTGCACCTGTAGTCCTAGCTACTTGGGAGGCTGAGATGGGAGGATTGCTTGGGCCCAGGAGTTTGGGGATGCAATGAGCCATGATCATTCCACTGCACTCCAGCATGGGCAACAGAGCAAGACCTTGTCTCTTAAAAAAAATTATGTTGTAGGATTGTACTACAATTGGCTCAGCTTTTGTTTTGTTAATGTATGTTTAGATGATTTTCATTTTTCATATAAAAATGCTATAATAAACATTCTTGTATGTCTCTCCTTTGCATACATGTTAGAGTGTACTTTAGAGTGCATACCTAGAAAAGATACATCAGGTGATAAAGCATCTTTCCTGGATACCGAAGAATGTTTTCCAAGGGATTTGTACCAATTTATGCTCCTACATAGTATAACTCTAACTCAGTTCCTGTTTTTCCACACCTTCCCCAACCCTTGGAATTATTGGATTTTAAAATTTTTGTTATTGTCATGAGTGTGAAATAGAATCTCAGTGTTTTAAGGCGCATTTTCCTGATTCTAGTAAAACTAATCATCTTTTCGTATATTATGTATCTCAACCATTTGGAGTTCCTCTTCTGTGAATGGCCTGTTCATGTCTTTTGATCATTTTTCATCTGGGGTGACTTTTTCTTATAGATCTATAGAAGTTCATTTAGAAATTCTAGATCCTTCATTTTAGTAATATACATTGCAAATATCTACTCCTAGTCTGTGGCTTGTATTTTTACATTTTATTGAACAATATGTTTTCATTTTTAACTTGATGAAATTTACCAAGTTTTTTTTTTTATGGTGTGTGCTTTCTCTTAAGAGGAAGTTTTTCATCTTATGAAATTCTTCCCCACTCTTAAGCCTTTGAAGATTGTCTCATATACTGTATTTTTTCCTAAAAGTCTTCAAGTTTTGCTTTTCACACTTAGGTTTTTAATCCTCCTTGGATTTATTTTTGATATGTTGTGAGTTAGGGATTCAAATTTGATTTTTTCTTT
>NW_012117154.1:3204463-3224788 GCF_000951035.1 Colobus angolensis palliatus
AGACTGGATGGCTAAACAGCGTAAAATTATTTTCTCACAGTTCTGGAGGCTGGAATTCTGAGATCAAAGTGCCAACCTGACCAGGTTCTGATGAGGACCCTCTTCAGGAATGCAGGTACATCCTAAAAATTCTGTCTGTGTCCTTGCATGCAGAATGAGATTCCTTTCTTTTTCTTATGAGGCCACTGACCCTATTGAATTAGGATCCCACCCTATGACCTCATTTAACCTTAATTAATTCCTAAAAGCTTTGTCTCCAAATACAGTCACATTGGGGTTAGAGCTTGAACACACATGAACTTCGGGTGGACACAGTTCAGTCCATAGCATTGGTCTATACATCACAAGTATCTTATTGATGTAATAAGTTTTTATATATACTAGATCAAGTTAGGTCGAGTTTTCCCATCTTGTTTTACTTTTTAATGTATTTAGCTATTTTTTGCCTTTTAGTCTACGTACGAATCTTAGGTTCAGTTGTCAAGTGTGGTTCCAAAATTTGTAGGTTTATTTTTGAGATCTCTGTTCTGTTTTGTCATGATGTATTTTGTTCGTTTCTGCCAAAACACCACGTTTTAATTGCTCTGACTTTATGTCTTGCTCTGGGAAGGTAAGTTACCACTTTGTTCTTTTCAGCCATTCTTTTTCTTTTTTTTAAGACAGAGTCTTGCTCTGTCGCCCAGGCTGGAGTGCAGTGGTGTGATTTCGGCTCACTGCAACCTCCACCTCCCAGGTTCAAGCAGTTCTCGTGCCTCAGCCTTCCAAGTAGCTGGGATTACAGGCGTGTGCCACCATGCCCAGCTAATTTTTGTATTTTTTGGTAGAGACAGGACTTCACTATGTTGGCTGGGCTGGTCTCGAACTCCTGACTTCAAGTGATCCTCCTGCTTCAGCCTCTCAGAGTACTGAGATTACAGGCGTGAGCCACCATGCCTGGCCATAATATTCTTAATCTTCAGACCTTGTTCAAATTTTTCCAGTTTTCCTGTAATATCCTTTTTCCGGTCCAGGATCCCAGCCAGAATCCCACATTGCATTGGGTTTTCATGTTACTTTATTCATGTTCAATCTGTAATAGTTCCTCAGTCTTCTCTTTTGTAAACTTGACATTTCAGAAGAGTTCAGGGTGGTTATTTGTAGAGTGTTCCTCAATTTGGAGTTGCCTGATATTTTCTTATATGCAGATCGAAGTTACGCATTTTTAGTAATAATACCATGGAAATTTGATAAATGTGATACGTTCTCTATTGGTTCAGATAGTTTACATGTAGATTCTCTTGAATGTTTTCTCTAGTTAATTGTATTAGGTATTTTGGTTATTTGTGTCTTTCTAGCACATGGGAGGATTTTGGTTCTCCCACCTCTTGAAGTTAGACACAGCATGTGACTTTTCCTGGCCAATGAAAAGGGAGCTAAAGGGATGAGACATTGGATTGCAGGTGCATGATTTCCCAGCTCTCTTTGTTCTGCTTATGTCAGCACGTATTGATATGAGCATGACATTAGATCAAAATAGCATACAATAATAAACCGACCTTTGTGTTCTTGCCTTCAAGAGTAGCCTGAATCAGCAATGGATTTTGCTTATGTGAAAATAAACTTGCAGTGTTAAGACCCTGAGATTTTGGGATTGTTTGTGGCATAACCTAGCCTATGTGGTCTGACATAATAATCAGATTGTCTATAAACAAGAATAGCTTAGTTTCTTCTCTTTCATTTCTTATATACATCTTTTCTGGTCTTATTCCATTGGCTGGGACCTTAAGGGCAATGTTTAAGAAAAGCAGTGACAGGTTAGGTATAATGGCTCATGCCTGTAGTCCCAACATTTTGGGAGACCAAAGCAGGAGGATTGCTTGAGGCCAGGAGTTCAAGACCAGCCTGGGCAATATAGTGAGACCCTTTCTCTAAGAAAAAAAAGTGATAATGCACATCCTTGTCTTGATCTTCACCTTAATGGGAATGCTTGTAAGTTTCACTATCAAGTATGTTTATTTTAGGTATTTGATGGATGCCCTTTGCCAAATTAAGAAAGGTCTCTTTTTTTCTTATGAATTGGTTTTGAATTTTATTGATTCTTTTTTGATGTAACTTTTGAAATAATCATGTACTTTTTCTTACTTTAAGTTACTGGTATAGTTTATTAATACATTTCTTGTGCTTTATTTAGGAACTTTCCATTTGTATTCAGAAGAGATATTGTTCATAATTTTCTTTTCGTTTACTCTCCTTGTCTGAAGTTGTGTATTTTTTCCTCTGTCTCTTGGAAATGGCTTGTACGAAAAGGGATTTTTTGTTGTTGTTCCTTTAAAATTTGATAAAGCTCACCTCTAAATCTTTCTGGGCTGTTGCATTTTAGAGTGGAGGTGGTGGACTTTTGATGACACATTCATTGTTTATTTAGGTTCTATATCCTTTTACTTATTCAGGTTCTGTTGCCTTTTCAGTGAACTATGTTAATTCATTATTTGCTGGAAAATTATTTCAAAGTTTTGAAATTTATTGGCATAAAATTTTTCATAGTATTTTCTTATGATTTAAAATTTTAAAAATTTCTCTGTTGCAGACCTTTTTGACTTTAAATATGATTTATTTCTGTCCCCTTTTTTCTTGTTAAGTCTTGGTAAAGTTTTATTTATTAGTTTTTCTGAGAGAAACAGTTTTTGAGTATGTAGATAATTTCTTTGGTTGTTTTATTCTGTGTATCAATGACTTGATAGTTATATCTTCGTCTTTTTCTTTTTCTTACCTTTCAAATGTTTATTGTTATTTTTCCTAGCTTCTTGAAGTATATGCTTAATGTATTCTACATATTTATTTTTTTTGACCTATAACTTTATTCCTAAATAATTTTTAGTTGCTGTCCACAGGTTTTGATATGTTGGTCTTTCATTGTTATTTGGTTTAAAGTATCTATTATGATTTCTTCTTTAAGCCATAAGTTTTTTTGAGGCCTACCTTTGAAAGTTTCAAACCATATATTTTTCTCCAGTACGTTTTTATTGTTGATTTTTACTTCCCCTAAGTGGTATGTGTGCAATTGAAAAGAATGTTTACTTTCTGTTTCTGTGTGTGTTTAATAAATGAAGTTGATTCATTTTCATTGTCAAATCATTATTACTGATTTTTGTTCTTTTGGTTACACATTTCTAAGAGAATTGCATGAAAATACAATTTATTCTTAGAATACTGTCAGTTCTTTGTTATGTTTTGAGGCCATGTTGTCGAAGCTTACAAGTTTCTACAGATCCATATTGTGCTATCTGTATTATAATAATATGTGGTAAATTGCTATGTAGTGTTGATACTTTTGGCTTGAATTCTTTTTCCCTCACATAGCGCTACTAGGGGTTGGTTACTTTTTCTTCCCCTAACTAATTGCAAGTGTCTTTCCTGCCTATCGTTGTCCCTTTACTTTGGGTGTGTCATTTGAATTCACATATAGCTAGGTTTTTTCCAACCTGATTATTGTGTTTCTAAACAAGTGAACTTAATCCATTTAGAATATACATAATTTCTGAGGCCTTTGGATTTAATTCTTTTATCTCATATGTATTTTATCTTTAATACCTTTTTTCTTTAGTTTTCTTCATTTTTTTGTTTCCTGTTGGATTGATACAGTTTTCTGTATTCCCATTTTACTTCTTTTGCTGGTTTTCAGACTGTAGACTGTATATATATTTTTAATGATTATATTTAGTCTTGAATCATGTATTTTAACCATATATAAACATTTTTGGTGTTCCTGTTATTTTCTCTATCATGACAAGGACCTAAGCACAATTTAACTAACCACCTTGTTTCCTTATTTTGTAACTATTCCTTAGTTCGAACTTGTAAATTTCCTTTTCTTTTCTTTTCCTTTCCTTTCCTTTCTTCTCTTTTCTTTCTTTCTTTCTCTCTCTCTCTGTGTCTTTTCCATCCATCCCTCCCTCCTTCCTCCTTTCCTCCCTTCCTTCCTCTCTTTCTCTTTTCTTGGGTAATTTCCTATATTTTTGGATTTTTTAAACATAAAAATGTAGTTATTTTTATGGGTATAAATTAGTTAAATTTAATGATATGTTTGATCAATTTCGGTGCTCATTTTTGTGGCCTGTGTCCCTTGACATACACCTGAGTTTATGCAACTTCTTGCTGAACTACATTCATGAATAATCCTATTATTGAGGCTACATTAATGATAAGCTTTCTTATTATTTCTGTGTTTGAAAACATTTTAATTATGGCTTTACTTTTGTGTATTAGTTTAACTGGGTGTAAAATTTTAGATGGGCAGTTACTTTCAGCATTTTGATATCTTCTGGCTTACATATATTGTTGGTCATGGAAAATGGCTATCAGCTTAATTGTGACTGTTTTGTTGATAATTTGCCTTTCTCCACGTTAGCTTTTAGGACTTTCTCATTTTCGATGTTCTGTAGACCACTATGATGTGGAAGATATGAGTTTATCTTTATTTATCATGGTGAGTACCTAGAGTCCAGTTTTGATTTGAGGTCTCATATTTTCAATTCTGGAAAATTCTCAGCTGATATGTCTTCACATGTTTTTTCCTCTGCTTTTCCTCCATTCCTTTCTTCAGGAACCCTTAGAGTAAGCCAGCCCTCTTCATGTATCTGCCACATCTCCTTTGTCTGTCCAGGAAGTCCTGGTTGTTACTGGAGACAGTCATCTCTGGGGAAGGAGAGTGATTCTTTCAGTCACAGCCTTCCTTCTCTCTGTGAAAAGTGGAATGGCAAGTCTGAAGGTTTTTTTCTCATTTATCTCCAGAGGATCATTTCTCTTAAGTCTCCTCTTCACCACCTCTGTTTACCTTTCTCCAGTCTGGGAAAGGAAACTATTAGTGAAACTTTCACGAATTTCAGTTCCTCACCCCTTTTCTGCATTCGCTCCCCCATAAAAGATACATGTAAAATTCTGGTGTTTTCAGTGTTTTTCCCTGGCCACCACTTTCAAGGACTATTCCAAAAGTTGTGTCCCTTTGTTTGGTTGCTGCTTTATATTTTTGGCCAATTTGAACTTAACTTTTTTCATTTCAGTCTGGGCAAAGTAGAGAAACAAATGCCTCCAAGCCCTACGACACATTTGAGCAGCAATAGTTGTGAATATTATTCAACTCATCAGCAGTTGCTCGGAGTGGGTGTTCGATGACTCGGTTTTGTAGGGAGTCTGGCACAATGCCCAGGTGTCTGGAAGCTTTGAAGAGAAACAGGTGCCTATTATAATTGGGGCATTTGAGGAAGGAATTGAGGAATTTGAATGAGGCAGATGGTGGAGTGCTGGTTTTACCGAGGTGGAGATGCTGGTGGAGGGATGGTGGTGGACATTCCATAGACACGGCCTGTCGTGAATGCTGCGACCGCGAACTCTCAAAGGTTTTCTGGAGAATCCATAAATAACTGAATTTGGATTTTTCAGAACTTGGCTTCTTCAAGGCTAAAAATGTGCAAATTACCTCTTTGCTAGTTGTTAGCTAATCAGTTTACCTAAAAAAAAATGTGCAAATAAAATGACCTCCTTCAAAGCCATAGTTTGTTTTTTTCTCTCTCCATCCTCGCGCTCTTGAAAATCCCGTTTGTGCTTCTACTCTGAGACTCAGTTTACTAACTGACTCCCTCCCAGGCAGAAAATCATTTGCATGAAGGATAACTAAACTACATGGAAAATGAGGATTTTTCTCTGCATTCTTCTTTGACGGCTGGTTCTCCACTCCACATCGCAGACTATGGTGTAACACTTATGTCCAGTATTACACGCACACCTTTTCAGTTTCCTGTTTTGGTGACTTTTAATACATGCCACTTACACATGTCTAAAGGAAGCTCTTTCATTGATGTCTGTAGCCACCTATGGCACAAAAAGCCAGGTGGCTTGTGCATGCTATTCATACATCAGGTAGAGGGAGGAGTTTTTCCAGGCTAATGAAACATCACGTGCCAAATGGTTAGTGAAGAGTGATGGAGTTAGAAAGCAATTTTTGTGTGCGATCAGTCGTTCTGATTCACAGAGCCTGATGGCTCTACCCCGCCTGCTGACCACCTCGGTTGACCCGGCTGCAACCCCAGTCGGTCCTTTTATTTATCTGATTTCCTTATTAGCCCATGGGGTGTGTTCCTCACAAGCTTGACTTCTTTTCGCCTAACCTAGCTGCACTAGACCTTGCTCACTTTGCTTTGCCTTTGCCCCCTTCCAACTACGTGCAGGCATTTGCAGCAATTTATTTGTTTCAAATAAATTTGGGTAATCTTGCCTGTGAGTCTCCTTTTTGAGATTCATTCTGCATATTAATTTTGGAAGGTTTCCAAAAAGTCCTCAGTAAAGAAATCTGTTTTCATTTGGTTTAACCCAGTGGTTTCCCAGTTTGCAATCCTACCTTCCTCTCACCCCGGCAGGGGCACACATAGGGACGCCTGATGTCGGAAGGAGCACGGTTAGGGAAACTCTGCCTCCACCTGCAGAGAGAGCTTCACGTTCCCTCTAGCCATAGTCTTGGCTTCCCTTCAAGCCCTTGAATTTTTTCTTTCTTTTATTCATAGTTTTTTTGGGGGTATAATCAATATTATACATGTCATTTGTGAAGTTTACAATTCCGTGAACCCCTAACTCTCTTAAAATTGTGGTAAAATAGACATAATTTAAATGTACCATTTTAACGACAGTTTTGTGGCATTTTGTCCATACACAGTATTGTGCGACCTTCGCTACTGTCTAGCCCCAGGGTATTTCATTAACCCAGAGGAAACCTTGTACCTGTTATCAGTCATTTCTCCTCTCCACCCCTAGCTCCTGGGAACCCCCATTCTATTTCCTGTTTCTATGGATTTTGCTAGTCTAGGTAGCTCATGTAAGTGAAACCATACAGTATTTGTCCTATTGTGTCTGATGTATTTCATATAGCATGCCTTCCAGGTTCATCCATGTTGGAGCATGTGACAGAATTTCCTTGCTTTTTAGGTCAGAATAGTATTTCACCGTGTGTATATACGACGTTTTGTTTGTCTATTCATCTACCAATGAACACTTGGCTTGCTTTCACCTTTTGACTATTGTGAATAATGCCACTATGAACGTGGGTGTACAAATATTTGAGTCTCTGCTTTCACTTCCTTTTGGAATATGCATGGGAGTGGAATTGCTGGATTATACAGTAATTCTCTTTTAAGTTTTTTTGAAGAACTGTGATACAGTTTTCCACACTGGCTGCACCACTTTATATTCCTGCCCGCAGTGTGCAGGGGTTCCAGATTTTCCATATTTCCTCGCCAACATTTGTTATTATTATTATTTTTAATTGCTATCCTGGTAGGTGTGAAGTGCTGTCTCATTGTGACTGAGGTTTGCATTTCCCGATGGTTGGTGATGTTGAGCATCTTTTCATGAGCTTATTGGACATCTGTATATCTTCTTTGGAGAGATGTCTATTCAAGTCCTTTGCCCCTTTTTAAACTGGCATTTTTGTTTTTTGTTGTTGACAGACTCCTAATTCTTAACAGATATGATGCTCTCACTGTGATGAACTTGACTTCTAAGAAGATACTGGCTGCATTCATTTCTCTTCTGCTTTCCTAGGCCCATCATGATTCTCCAGCAGTCATCATTTCTTACATTCCTAGCTTGTCCTGTTCTCAGGCTGGACCTAAGAGTTCATTCCCTCCCATCTCTTCCCACATTCCATATCGTGGACTTTCTTCTTTTCAGCTGTTGGTACTGTGGAGGGGGAGATTTTATTGAAGCCAACTGCCATGATCACCTTCCTCTTCCTTCCTAAAGGAGCGTCATCTGCTTTCTGATTTTAGCCACAGTAGCTTGGCTGAAGTTGCATTTTGGAAGTTCAAGGCTTCTGGCCCCCAGATTTCCTGTAGAATTGACACTGGTGACTGCCCTTTGTTCTTGAGGCTCCTTTGGTCTCTGGGACACTTCCCTGTGATGCCATGAAGGGGAACAAGCAGGAGGGTTTATGGTGCAGGCTTTGGGGTGCATCACCTGGCTTCAGATGCTGTATTTGCCCATGAACTCACTCTTGATCCCAGGCTGGTAAAGTCACCTGTGGGGTTTCTCCTTAGTGAAAGAGGACATTAGCACCTACCTTGCAGCTGGTGGTGAGGATTCGTTGGGAAATCACATGAAAAGTACTTAGAACAGTGACTGGCAGAGAGGAAGCGTTAACGAGGTTAGCCACTATTGGGGCATTAAGCTGGTTTTGCCCGTGTGTTCAGTCGATCCCTTTTCACCTCCATTTCCCCCCAACCTTTTGTTTTCTAAGTTCTGTTCTTTGCTCTTCATTGTTCTGTTCCTGGACATTTTCCCATTCTTGCCATTTCAATGTTCCTCTTTACACAGGAGATTCCAACCAAGTCCTCTCTCTGCCTTTTATTTATTCATTTATTACTTATGTATGTTTGTTTATTTAAGATGTAAGAAAGCATAGGGTACAGAGAGGTGCTAGGATGTCTAAATGCTAGAAGATGATACATCTTCCTAGCGACTTGCAGGTGGCCTTCTGGACTTTAAATGGACTGTAAAATAAGTGACTTACAAGCACCACTTTGAAATACTAAACATTTTCATTTAAAACCAGCATTACTGGTATTATAACTGTATGTGCTTCTGCACATCAGTAATTGTACACAGATTTAAGAGGAAGTGATAGGCCATTTATACTAGTTACAAAACAATAAAGCCAGGAATTAACACTGAGTTTAATAAAGATCATTTATAATTCTAACCACTTAGAAATAAGAAAATTAACTATGAGGTCAAAGGAGAAATTACATGTACAATAACAGATTATTTATAAAACAGAACTAATGAGAACACTAGACATGATAGATGAAGACTTTAAAATCCTTTTTATAAATACGTTAAGCAGACAAAGACTTTAAAATTGTTATTATAAATACGTTAAGTAAATTAGGGGAATTGATGAACCAAATGGGTGAAAAGATGGAGAAATCAACATAAACATGTAATCTCTTTTTATAGTTCATATAAACTTATGGGGTACACATGCAATTTGGTTACATGCATAGATTGTGTAGTGGTCTAGTCAGGGCTCTTAGGGTGGGTATCCATCGCCCGAATAACACGTATCTTACCCGTTAATTTCTCATCTACCCCCTCACCCTTCCGAGTCTTTGTTGTCTCTCATTCCACTCTCTACATCCATTTGCACATGTTTTAGCACCCACTTAGGGATGCTCTCTCAACATTTTAGTGGGATGATTCCTGTAGCACAAAATGGTGCCTAAGGTTGCATTTCCTGGAGGACGTTTCTACCCTTGTCACATCACTCCACATCAGCTGCCACTGGCTCATACACAACCATGTCAGAGATGGAAGACTTTGACCTTTCACCAGTTTCTGTGAAATACATTGCTTTGAAGATGAAATCACAAATGTCACCCTCTACAGCGGACCTAATGGGACCATGTCAAGGGATTACATCTTGAGCAGATGTAAGTCTTTAGAATGGTCTCAATTATGACCTGAGTGCTAACTAGTCCCTGGATTCTATGAAGTACTTGTCTGATTTTCACAAAATCTTTAGGAAGTAGTTAGTAGTATTCTTTCATTTTAGTTTTCCATTCTTATTTTTAGAGAAAATCAAGTCTTAAGAGGTTAACTATGGCCAAAGTCTTGTAACTAAAAAGTGGTTGACTTGAGATTCCACCCAGTTCCCTTGGATTCCACATGTAGAACTCTTAACATCCTTTTTTTTTTTTTTGAGACAGAGTCTTACTCTGCTGCCGAGGTTGGAGTACAGTGGTATGTGATCTTGGCTCACTGCAAAACCTCCGCCTCCTGGGTTCAAGCGATTCTCCTGCTTCAGCCTCCCAAGTAGCTGGGTCTACAGGCCCCCGCCACCCCACCTGGCTAATTTTTGTATTTTTAGTAGAGACGAAGTTTCACCATGTTGGTCAGACTGGTCTCGAACTCCTGCCCTCAAGTGATCCGCCCACCTCAGCCTTGCAAAGTGCTGGGATTACAGGTGTGAGCCACCGCGCCCAGCCTTAACATCTTGATTGTATTCTATACGTGCCATTTCACATGGTCTATTTCTCATTTTTCTTGTTCTTTTTTCTTTTCTATACTGATTAGATACACTGGAGCTTAATCCATTTTAGAGTGTGAGTGCATATTTATCAGTAATACTATGTTTTAATATTTGAATTAATTCAATCCTGCTTTTTAATTTTATTATTCCTGCTAGTTTCTTAAAACTTTTTATAACTTTCTGTAACTTTTTAGAATTTGTTTTCTAAATTCTTTGAGAGCTTAGTCTTTTTCTTTCTTGCATAATGAACATGCGTAAGTCTAAAGCTGCCTCTGAAAGCAACTTTGAATGCATTAAAGGAATCATATCTGGTGTTCTCATTAGTTTTGTTTTCTAAATGATCTGTTATTGCACATGTCATTTCTTCTTTGACCTCATAGTTAATTTTCTTTATTTTTAAGTGGCTGGAATTTTAAAATGATCTTTATAAAACTTACTGTTAATTCCTGGTTTTATTGTTTTGTGACTAGTATAAGTGGGCTATCATTTTTCTCTTAAGTCTGTGTACAGTTACACTGATGTACAGAAGCACATATAATACCAGTAATGCTGGTTTAAAATGAAAATGTTTAGTATTCGAAAGTGGTACTTATAAGTCACTTATTTTAGTATAAGCTTGAATTTTTTCCAACTGATTTTGAAAATGTAAATAGAATATATATTCTCAAGAAAAATTATAGAGCAAATGACTAGTTTTGGTTTTTGTGGGAAAACGGTCCCAGCGTATTCTGTAATAACCAACACTCAAAGCTAGATACCTGTGAAAAAACTGACGTGTTTTAAATGGAACAGGAGACCTTTCTGACAAACCCATCAATGTTTAGCAATCTTAATTAACAATCTTAATGAGCTTTAAAAAAGTGTCGAATTTTAGCTGTGAATCACTTCACATTAAAATCTGTGATTTTCCTGCCAGAGTTATCTTTAGTAAACACTATGTATTGGCAGCCAGATTTGGAGTGAAGTGAATGTGAGTGAAGCTGGAAGCAGATTCTGCAAGAAACCCAAATGTTGGAGGGGGGTTTCTGAGTGTCGGAGTCTTAGGTCTCTCAATACCTCCTTTGACACTCCTGGCCACATTCTTCCACCACGCCCATTACAGCGACTCACTCGGAACTGCTTGGGAATCAGTGACTTGGGTGAGTGCAATCTCTCTTTCACATATTGCTGGCTTCCTCCATCAGCCCATATAGCATCTGTGCTGCGTTTATGCTTTCAAGTGAGAAACAGTGAAATACACAAGGGGATGGCTTGCACTTGACTCCAGGATGGTGTTTGCATGTCAGCGTTTTCTTTCATGTTAAATTGAGTGGGGCTAAACTCATTTGGTTTCAGCGAAGGTAGTTTCCGTGCATTCACTTCAAAGCCGGGATTACCGAGAGTGGTGACCAGAAGAGAGAAGGCCATGGGGAGGTAAGGTGAGGCAGGAATACCAGGGGGTGGGGCAGGCCTCAGCTCAGTGGCGCCGTTTCCTCAGCAGCCTTCAGGCCTTTCATCCCATCATTTCTCTCCTCTGATAAGTGTCTCTGCTTTAAGAGTGTTTGCCAGACAGAAATAAAAATCGATTGGGGGAAAATTATATGCAAAAAACCATTTTCCTTTCAAAATATTCCTAGAGAAGAGAGGAAGCATGCACGGACGCAATGCCATCTAATGTTGCTATGATTGCATTTGCTGCTTAGCAAAGTACATAGAAGGCACATTGCAAATATTCAGGTATTAGCTGTGTTGAGAAATTGTTTTCATTTAGTAAATGTATTAGTTTGCTGGGGCTGGCATAGCAAAGTAGCACAGACTGAAAGCCTTAAATGACAAAAATTTATGATCTCACATTTCTGGAGGCTGAAGTTGGAAATGAAGGTCTCAGCAGGGTGAGTTCTTCTGAGGGCGCCAAAGGAGAATCTGTTAGGTGCGTCTCTCCCGGTTTCTGCTGGTTAATGGCAATATTTGATGTTCTGTGGCTTGTGGAAGCATCTCCCTCATCTCCACCTTCATCTTTACTTGGTGTTCTCTGTGTGTGACTGTCTGTGTCCAAATTTCCCCTAATTATAAGGACAGTGGGGATATTGTATTAGCGGCCCACTCTACTTCAGTATGACCTTCTCTTAATGAATTATATCTGCAAAGATCCTATTTCCAAATAAGGTCACATTCTGAGGTAATTGGGGTTAGGACTTCAGCACGTGAATTTTAGGGGAACGTAAATCAACCCATAACAGTGAAGATTTATTAACTCACTTTAGGAAGCTGATATTTATTTAGGAAGTAAATGTTTATTGAGCATCCATGATGTGACATGCATGAGGTATAGAGATTTAAACAGATAGGCTTAAATATTTTCCTGTATCCAAGTCACTTTCAGTAAAGAAGTAGAGAGACGTAACTTAATAACTAGAATACGACAGAGCTATATGAAGGCGTTTACGAGGAATAGGGTTGGTACCAAGAAGGGATGCTGGTGAAGCCTGCTTTTTAGGGGAGATGTCAGGGAAATGTCACTGAGGGGGCTACATTTGGGCTGCATATCAAAGCGTTAAGAGGAGCTCCAGGGCAGTCTGGACAGAAAGCACGGCGTGGAGATCTGACATGAAAGGGTGTGTTCGCAGGACTTTAAGCCATCTTATACGGGAGTGTGGTGTCTACTGGGAGGTGATGGGTTGCCACTGTGAAGTTTCAAGTATTGGAGTGAAACTACTGGACTTGTGGTTTTGAGAAGTTCTGCCTGACAGCCTGGTGGCTGGCATGGAGCTGGGCTGTCAGGTACCTCTTATTTTCCATGTCCATCCTGTTCTATTCTACTAGTAACTGTCTGTCTTTTCCAGCATCTCCCAAGTCTTCCCTTACCCTTTATGGTAAATCTGCAAAAGGAACAAGCTGGTAAAAGCACTTTTGGGAGACTGGGGAAAGGAATATGAATATTCCTATGTTAACTATTTTCTGGCCCCCAGTAGGCTATTGGTGACCTTTGGTATGTTCAGATAAGCAGTGGGAGTGGAGGCCAGAGTACAGTGGATTGAGGATTAATTACTTGGTGGATGAGGTGGTACGAGTGGTGAGTACAGGCTCTTTGTTGCAGAGGCTTGATTTGGAAGGGAAAGAAAATAAGAGGCTGACTAGGAGATGCCAAGTAATTGAGGTAAGGTCTGTTGAATGTTTTTTGGGGGTGAAATTTTGTGTTAATAGAGTAGAAATTTACAAAGGAAATGGCCTTCATTTTAACAGAAAAAGCAATACCATTTGCATCCCTCATTATTAATATGCATTGGAACTTCATCCATTGGACCTGGTGAAGAAGGCAGTCACCGTCTCACCAGGCTGGAAGCCTGGATGTTGGAATGTGGACATTTCCTACTAGAGTGGCTTGAAAATCCCCTTGGACCATTCTGGTGGTAGGGATGGGGGTGTGAATGTGGGTGCTCCTTGAGAGGAAGGAATGAGCCAAGAGGGATGGAGCCCAGGGATGCAGGGAGAAAGTGGCCTTTGTTTTATGTTATGCAGTCTATCCAGTTTATACATTTCAGATGATTTATTCAACAAACCTTTGTGTATCTCTTCCTACTTCTTTCCCACTGAGCTAGGTAGGTCCTGGGGTTCCTGTGAGTCCTGGGGTTCCTGTGAGTCCTGGGGCTGTAGTCAGGCAGTTGCAATATCTCATCATTCTCATGCTAATTTTTTCCTGACCTGAACATTTCCACTGGAAAATGATTGCACTCTTCTAATAGAAGGCTAAGCGATTTAGATCTGGGAGCAAGGAAATAGTGGCTGTGGTTGCTCTAGAAGGGGAAGAGGATGTAGACAGGTTATTTTCTGTAATGACATTCATTTTCCTTGGTTCTTTGCTTATGTGACACCTGGATGTACAGGATGGTTAACAGAATATTGCTATGGAGGCACTTTGACAAGTTCTGAACTACCATCTGGGTGAGAGTATTTGTAACTGGCACAATACTTATACATGAATGGCCACTGTGAAATTGGTTTCTAAGGGGCGATGTTATAATTTGCTTTCTTAAGTGCATTGACAACAAAGACATCTCCTAAACTCTTTGTAAACTTACCAGAAACCCTTGCATCCCCATGGATGAAGCCAGAGCTTTTCAGTGGTTCAGGTTTCTCCTTCTAACAGTGCTTGAAATTCCTTCCACAGAGAATGAAGCTTTTAATTCTAGAACCAATGTTCAGATTGTGCAAAGGCATGGATTTAAGGTGACAGCTATTAACATTGGCAAGGTTCTTTCTATTGTGCAAATTGCTTTCACATATATTTGGTATATTTTGCCCTCCAGACCGTCCTTGGCCTCATTATTGTGTAACTTGTTTTGTGTTTGAAGAAATGGAGGCTTAGCAGTTGAAGAAAGCTGATTAAAGTCAAATGGCAAGGATGGGATATGTGATGGAGCTCTAAGCACTGGGTGTCGGCCTCTGTAATATTTGTGCATGACTGACTACACAGCTCTCCTTCTGAGTCAGTGACTTTTAAGCTCTTTGGAACCACAGTAAATTCCTTTTACCTGATGACTCAGTACACACATATGACCCACCAAACAGTACTTGCCTTGACCATTCCCCAGGCCTTCTAATATTTTATTCTACCCAATTCTGTTTTCTTTTCTTTTCTTTTTTTTTTTTTTTTTTTTGAGACAGAGTCTCGCTCTGCCACCCAGGCTGGAGTGCAGTGGCCGGGTCTCAGCTCACTGCAAGCTCTGTCTCCTGGGTTTACGCCATTCTCCTGCCTCAGCCTCCCAAGCAGCTGGGACTACAGGCGCCCGCCACGTCGCCCGGCTAGTTTTTTGTATTTTTTAGTAGAGACGGGGTTTCACCATGTCAGCCAGGGTGGTCTCGATCTCCTGACCTCGTGATCTGCCCGTCTTGGCCTCCCAAAGTGCTGGCATTACAGGCTTGAGCCACCGCGCCCGGCCTCTGTTTTCTTTTCAATGTCTGGTCTTATTAAATTGACTTGGTGATGCAGTAATGGGTCATGATGCAGAATTTGAAAAAAATTACACTCAGTTCCTTCCCTAAGAAGTAGAGGAAGGTCAGAAATGGAGGATGGTGGGAAAAGAATGGGGTGTGTGTTTTTCCAGTGTGGTGTGGGAGGGAAATGGCCTCTCGCAGTCCACTTGTCAGAACTGCTTCCATGTTTCGATCTGACTTCAGAGGTGGGAAAACAGGAGCTGGTGAGGTGGGTGGGGAACATCACTGTCTGTCGCACCTCTCGTTTCTTGCATTCAGTCCACTTTTGTGGCCATCGTTGTTGTGCTGGTTGGCTCTGCCCAATTCTTCCTTCTGGTTGCTAACTCTCTTCATATGTCCACTGTTTTACTGGGGGCCGCTCACATCTATAAATGACGGTCTAGGTTGTACAGTCTTGGAGATTCAAGTGGAGTCTTTTGGCAGCTGTGCAGGCCAGTGTTTGCATCCCTGCAGGGGCTGCAGGGGGCCTTAACCCTCCCCCGTCAGTGCCTGGTTCTCTGATCCTGGCCAAGCATCTTGGTCTCAAAGTGTTGCCGGAAGTCTGGACGTGGGAATCTGCTTCAGGCCAGGTGATCTTGAACCCGAAAAACAGAAGTCATGACGTTTGCTCTGTATCTATCAGAAAAACAACTCAAAGCACATTCCCTGTTCATGTTGGGGCAGTAAAATCTTCCCATTTTCCCAGAGACAATACGTTATGGCAGGCCAGAGGAAGCTCTGTAATCACCCTAGAGAGGAAAACGGCAGGCGTAAGAAAGCATTCATCACCTCAAGGTAGAAATCACTCACTTTCTATAAGAATGTCCCACTGTGAAATCAGAATGTTCTACCATGCCATCTGCAACGGAATTGAAGGCCCCCCAAAGCCCACAGTCCAAAAGACATGATCGTGTTAAGATAAATGGCAATGATTGCAATTAACAATGGCAGTCTCTCAAGAGTGGGCCTGCCTGTGGGACCTGTGTTGATATTTGGATTTGGAGTTTTGCTTGTTTGTAGATTTTGGGGGTCATCTTTTGTTAGGGTTGGGAGGTAGCCGTGTGTGGTGAAATCCATGGATTTTTCCCACAACTAGAGGAAATAGCAGGTTGAGGGCAAGATGTGCCATGGAGAGTGAAGATGTGTGAGTCAAGAGATGATCTTGCGGAGGGATGGCTGCTTCTGAGAATCTCTTCTGCCCTATTAACAAATCACGGATGCATTTGAGTTTCCTGTGTGGACATCCATGGTTTGTTATTGTGTCTGTACTACTTTCTGAATAGAGATTATCTTCCATGCTCTTTTTTTGGTTTTTTTTGAGATGGAGTTTTGCTCTTGTTGTCTAGGCTGGAGTGCAATGGTACGATCTCCGCTCACTGCAACTTCTGCCTCCTGGGTTCAAGCAAGCCTCCTGCCTCAGCCTCCCAAGTAGCTGGGATTACAGGCATGCGCCACCATGCCCAGCTAATTTTGCATTTTTTTAGTAGAGGCAGGGTTTCACCATGTTGGTCAGGCTGGTCTTGAACTCCTGACCTCAAGTGATCCACCCATCTCGGCCTCCCAAAGTGTTGGATTACAGGTGTGAGCCACCGCACCCGGCCACTTCCATGCTCTTAATCCTCACATACCTATCTCCTGGGACCAGCGGGCTCAATGCTGGGATCTGTGTTTATTCACCTCCAACTATCAGTTGTGTACATGTGCTGTTTCCTTGTCTTTCTTCTCTGCATAGCTTTTTTATTCCCTTTGATACTCCAAGATTAGAATCTTTGCTATGGCCGGGACTATATCTTTTGCATTCTCTTGTCCCAACAACTAGGACAGGACATTTTATGTTGTGGAACTGACAAGTTTCTGAAATTTCCATACATGGACACGATCCACCATAAACCACAGAAGTTAAGTACTGGAATGTTTACTATTGGGCAATTTGCTCAATATCTCTAAGCCTCAGTTTCTCATCTTTAGAGCAGGGATGATAATAGCACATGGAATCATTGTGAAGTTAATTGAGAAAATGCATGTAAAGAATTTAATGCAGTGCTTGACACATAGAGACATCACTCCATTGTTGATATACTAACTTCCTCAAGAATTTAACAGAATGAACCAGGATAACAAGAGTGAGACCATGCTGTGGCCTGGAGAGAGGGCATGGAACTGCAGCTGTACTGGGAGGGGCTGTGAAGAAGGAGCTGAGCAGAGAAATGTGGCTGTAGCCAGGAGAAGCCAAGAAGGCATCCTGGGGAGAGAAACCCCAACCGCTTTCCTTGTTGTTGCTTCCCAATGACCACATCCAAACCCCCTGTTGTTGCTTCCCCATGACCGAATCAGGAGGACATTGGCCAACAAGGCAGCCCCAGATGATGGCATTCACAGGAGAAAGGCTCTTGTGGCTGAGATAAGGACTGGTACATCTTCTCGAGGGGCTGTGCACACACCTTATTGTTGCCCACGAATTCCCTGTTTTCTACCAGAGTCCTTGGCCTGACCAGTCCTTCCTTCTGTATAGGATCTCAGGATCCTGGGACTGGAAAGGACCCTGTGATCACTCTCCTCACCCAGTCCCTTCATACAGAGGAAAGATCAAGGTTGTCTCCAGTGTGGTCTTGGTGGCGGTCAAATGGCGTTCTTTTTGTTGGTGTTGCCAGAGTCTGCTGGGGAGCAGAGCACACAGAGCGTGCTCAGAACGTGGTGGTGGAAGGGATCCGCTGTTTCTCATGATTTTTAGCCTTTACAGCGGCACCGCATTTTTACAGTGAGCCACGTGTTGTCTTTCTCATTCGTGGGACTGTTGCTTGCAAGGGTCTTCCTCTTAGTGTCTGTGTTTTTGGAGCGACCCTGCCCTTGAGAACAGGGGACCTGTGCTGTGCTCCTCTTGATGCCCTGGGACATTTACTATCAGGGCCGAGCACACGAGGCCAGCACATACTTTCTGAATTAAATTTCACAAGGATTACGTGGAAAGCTGTGACTTTTTCCGAGTCCTAAAACCGAGGAGTACTGTTGGTTCCTCCCTTTTCCTTTCTAGGGTCATTGTGGCAGATGTCTGTTCCTGCACTTGTGGCTCCACGAGAGGAGAAAAGCCCCCTTCCTCCCAGCAGGGCCATTGCCATTCTGATGGGCATTCCAGGGAATCCTAAAGATGGAGGATCTGTGTGCATTCCCTTTTTGGAGGGTAGGGACCAGGCATTGCATGCAAAAGCCCATCAGGTACGAAGTAACCCTGGTCCAACCCTTGCTGGCATGAAAGCACTGTGTAGACTCTTGTCATGTCAGTCAGCTGAGGCTTACGATGTTTTCAACTGAAAAATCTTCACTGCTTCCCTGTTGTATGCGGGAAACAGTTGCCTGGGTGTTTGTCAGTCCTGCCGTGTTCTGTGTGTCCCAGGCTCCCTAATGACTGCCCCGCCCAGGGCTTATTTCCTGGGAACACCTAGCAGCACTGCTCCCAGCTGTGGTTGCAAAGACAAAAGGAACAAAAGTCATTGATTTATTAACTTGCCACCAGGGAACCCACCTGCCTGACTCTTCTTGCAGCAGGAATCAGAGGTGCTAGAGAGGACAGTGGTTTTTCTAGAGTCAAAAGGGAATACTTGACAAGCTTCTCTTAAGGTGTCAGTTTTAGAAGCAGGAAGACTTAATTGGTCTTAGGGTACATTGGGCAGACCATGGTTTGGCTGCAAAGGAGCAGGTGAGCCCTTTGGGGACATTTCGAAAGAGGAAGGATTATTTACTATTAGGGGAGGGGAGCAGGAAGCTTTCTGTGGTTGGATGTTTCCTGGAGCAAGTCAGGGTCAGGGTGTTGCCTTTTGGGTCCACCTGTCATAATGTCCTTGCCTCACTGGGTCATTTTTCACTTTTATGTCTGATACGGAAGAGGGAAGAGAAGTACTGGGAAGGGAAGGGTGCGGTCCCTTTAAATAATACTGAAGGGGGAAGGGCATGGTCCCTGGTTAGGGCTCCATCCTCAGGCCTGTGCCTACAGACCTAGGTGAGGACAGGCATTTTTGTTTTCCTGCCCAAATGTTGCATTTCCCAAGACCACCCTGGCCTGCCACATCCCCACGCTGTGCCTGTAAAATCCCCGGGACCCTAGCAGGCAGACACATAGGTAGCTGGATGTGGAGAGGAGCACGTCAGCGGAGGAACCCATGGGTGGCTGGATGTCAAGAGGGCCGCACAGACAGGCACCGACAGGCACCAGCAGGCTGCAGGCCATTGACTGGTAGAAGGATGTGGAGTTGGGCGAGGGCAGTCAGGGGAGAGCCCAGGCCGTTCAGTGGCCTAACTCCAGGGGAAATCCATCTCCCTCCTGGCTCCCCCATCTGCTGAGAGCTTCTTCCATTCAATAAAACCTTGCACTCACTCTCCAAGCCCACATGTGATCCGATTCTTCGGATACACCAAGGAAAGAACCCAGAGATACAGAAAGCCCTTTGTCCTTGCGATAAGGCGGGGGTCTGATTGAGCTAACAGAAGCCTCCTGCGGCTGAACTAAAAGAACACCCTGGAACACATGTCCACTGGGGCCGCAGCAGTAAACATTCACCCGTAGACACTGCCGTGGGGTTGGAGCCCCACAGCCTGCCCGTCTGCGTGCTCCCCTAGAGGTATGAGCAGCGGGACACAGAAGAAGCGAGCCACTCCCGCATCACACTCCCTGAGAGGGGGACAAGGGAATTTCTCCCGTTTCATGTTGACACAGAGATGGGGTGCGTGACTAAGAGAGGGATTTTGTTGGCGAGAAGTGAGCGATGGGTGGGTTGCGTGCTGACCGAAGCCAGTTTCTCGTGTACAGCTCTTCAGTCTTAGTAGTAGATCACAAAACTGCTAATGAGACATTGGGCTGGGTGGACCCCTTTCCCACAGCCTCATTCCCACATTACCACGAAGGGAAGGTCCACGTAAATTTCTGCCGTGTAGACGGAAGCCACCCATTAAACTAACAAAACAGGTCATACTCCATGGAGTTTGTAGGTGAGGTGCCACCTCTTTTCCTTTAGGTTGCCTGACTTTGCCTAGCATGAAAGGTAAGTTGTAACATGTTCCAGAAGTGTGATTCTGTTTCCTTTGCAAGCAGCTTCAGGCATCTGGCATTCCCTCCCTTTCCTTCCTTTCCTTTCCTTTCCTTTTTCCTTTCCTTTCCTTTCCTTTCCTTTTTCCTTTCCTTCCCTTCCCTTCCCTTTCCTTTCCATATCTCTTCCTCTCTTCCTCTCTTTCCCTCCCTCTCTTATCTTCTCTTCTCTTCTCTCCTTCCTTCCTTCCTTCCTTCCTTCCTTCCTTCCTTCCTTCCTTCCTTCCTTCCTTCCTTCCTT
>NW_012117154.1:3225156-3288734 GCF_000951035.1 Colobus angolensis palliatus
CTGGTCTGGAACGCTTGACCTCATGATCCACCTGCCTTGGCCTCCCAAACTGTTGGGATTACAGGCGTGAGCCACCGCGCCCAGCCCGGCCCGCATCTGGCATTTTCTAAGTCAGTGGCCCCTGCATCCTGTACCTCTCCCAGCGGCTAACCTGAAACTATGGGATGCAGGGCTTGTTAGAGTCTCCTCTCTTCATGCACATAAAGAGAAGGTCTGTAAAGGGCTGAATAACAAGCTGTCAATCAATAACTATAAAATGTAAATGATGTAACTGTAAAATGTAAATAAATAACTGTAAAATGTACCTGGAGGGCTCTTTAGCAAGCCTCTGGCATGGAGAAGGATACCTGAAGCTCCTCTCGTTGCTGCCATGGTAGAGGGTGGGGGTGGGCTTTACGGTGTTATTCCCGTTTGACAGATGAGGAAAGCGGAGGTCTGAGAAGGTAAATAACTCACCTGAGCTCTCACTGTTAGTGACAGGCAGAAACAGCCTTGCAACCAGGCTGCCTGTGTTTGATTCAGACCTGCTGTGGAGCACGTGGTTTAAACCACCGATCATAACTCTCGGTGGTGGGCAGTGTCTTGTGGTTGATAAACAGGCGGCCCCACCAGCCCTGCTCCTCCTGTCTTGGTTGGCTTGTCACCCTAGAGAGTGGCTGTGTAGGAGCCTAGTTGAACCCATCCCTGCTGCTGAGGCCCTTTTCTCCCTCATGCTCCCTGGCTCAGGCCCTCTTCCCTGGGTCAACAGTTGCTCTCGCACCGTGGGTGAGAAGTCCAGCTCTTTTCAGGATCTATGTGTCTCAATACAGGAAAACGCCTTGAGAGTACTTGTAAGGCTGTCAGTATTTGGGCCTATCCTTACAAATTCTCAAACACGTTTTGAAGGAATTAAACAATTATTTGCCCAGCTTGTACTGAACTATGAGGCCTTGCAAAGATGAATTATTTGATGACAAAGTGGATTCTATCAAGAAAGATGAAATCCATTCTATTTTTTTTTTTTTTTGAGAATGAAGACAGTTTTAATATTGCCTTTCCAATCTGGATGCTTTTTTTGTTTGTTTTTCAAGACAGAGTCTTGCTCTGTCACTCAGGTTGGAGTACAGTGGTATGATCATGGCTCACTGTAGACTTTATCTCCTGGGATCAAGCGATCCTCCTGCCTCAGCCCCCTGAGTAGCTGGAACAATGGGCGCATGCCACCATGCTTGGCTATTTTTTCTATGTTTTGTAGAGATGGAATCCCACTATGTTGCCCAGGCTGGTCTTGTCTCGAACTCCTAGACTTAAGCGATCTACCTGCCTCAGGCTCCCAGACTGCTGGGATTACAGGTGTGAAGCACTGCACCCAGCTGCATTTTTATTTCCTTTTCTTGCTATGTTGAATGGTGAAGACTTCTAGTATAATATGGTGGTGAGAACGGGTATTTCAAGGTTGGAAGATGCCAAAAAGTAGTTCGCCATTTGTAAAGAAAGTTTGGGATATTAGCTAGAGTTATGCACTACTACAAACATGATAAATCTCACATTATTAAAAACATGAAGTTAAAATCCATAGCAATTGTATTTTAGCTTCCAACACTACAGAACCGTGTTTATGCCTGGGATTTCCACGGTTAAACTGATTTTTATGAAAATAAGTGTCAATGATGTCTCTTTAAAGCATTAAAATAAATAAAAAAATTTAAAAAGCTGAAATGTGATATAAAATTGATGCCCTAAAGTCTTACTCTAACTTTGTGAACTAGAATATTAGCATTATGGAATTTAGATTAAAAAAAGTTCTTAAAATTAAGTTAGTCTTTTACAGTCCATTTAATGCTTGAATTCCAAGTTTTTTAATATCTTCATGATACATTAATTATTTTCTGGAATAGCTCATTCTACCTTTAGATTTTGCTAATTATTTGCATAACCATTGTGAAGTCTTCGATTGAATTTGATCTCAGTACTTTGTACCCACTGGTTCTTGTTCTAGTCTTTTCTTTCTCTGAGACATGGTTTCTAAATGTTAAGCATTATAAGTGACGTTGAAAATTCTTCGTATTCCATCATGTAATTCTTCATATATTCTATCATATAATATATACGCTCTTTCTCCTGGCCTCTCTCTTCTGAACATAATTCAGGCTTTGTAAATCATAATTCAGGCTTTATAAATCCCTGGTAAAAGTGAGACGTATAGAACTGACTGTCCAGGAGTTTTTTTGATTTGTGTTCTAAACGCTATGCTTTGATAGCCGGACTAAGAGGACTTTTGCTGTTTTGGCAGCAAATCCCACAACTTTAAGTGGAATTAATGATCTCCATTTTACATATGAAAAGTAAAGAGGCGGCTGGGCGCGGTGGCTGAAGCCTGTAATCCCAGCACTTTGGGAGGCCGAGATGGGCAGATCAGAAGGTCAGGAGATCGAGACCATCCTGGCTAACACAGTGAAACCCCGTCTCTACTAAAAATACAAAAAGCTACTGGGGAGGCTGAGGCAGGAGAATGGCGTAAACCCGGGAGGCGGAGCTTGCAGTGAGCTGAGATCCGGCCACTGCACTCCAGTCCGGGTGACAGAGCGAGACGCCGCCTCAAAAAAAAAAAAAAAAAAAAAGAAAAGTAAAGAGGCACCAGTTCTTCACAGTAGAATACCAATTTGACTCGTCTCTGTTCTGTAGCAGCTCTCTCCGTAAGTGTTACTTTCCATAGGAAAATCTTCCCTATACCAAGTTACATGCTTCAAGTTTAAATAATTAATTTCTCCTTTGGCTGGTTTCTTATCACATCCACTCATTCATCAAGTGTACATTGCGCTTGGGTTCACAGGCTCTGAGCTAGGCACGAGAATTATCAAATGAAGAAAGCAAAGGTCAGCTTCAGAGACATTCATAAAATAGTGTCCTTTATATTACCATATAATGATTGCTATAAAGAAGCACATATAAAGTTAGTAATAAATGGTAATAAATTATTTATCTCTGCTTTGGGGAAACCGAGAGGATGGGACATTTCATGTGAAGAATGTAGGAATGGCTGACCTGAGAAGGCATGGAAGGACATTCCAGGCCTAGGGACCTGCGCAGACAAAGCAATTGAGGTACGGTGACTTGAGGAGTTACACACATTGAGGTTCCTCTTCTTATATGCCTCCTATTTGGATTTTTACCTTTCTTTTTTTGTTTGTTTTTGGATATTTCTGTTTGCTGTGTCTCTTTCTTTGGAAAGTACTTGCAGGATCAGCTGTTTTTGAAGACGTTAGAAAATACAGACGAGAACATTTTCCTTATTTTTTAAAATGGATTAACATATGGAGGAAGTGGGATAATTTTGATTTTGTCTTAGTCAAAATAGTCTATTTTAAATATTTTGTTGGCTGGGCATGGTGGCTTACGCCTGTAATCCCAGCACACTGGGAGGCTGAGGCAGGATCATGGCTTGAAGCCAGGAGTTGCAGAATAGACCAGGCAACATAACGAGACTCCCATCTCCACCAAGAAAAAAAAAAAAAAAAGCTGGGCATGGTGGTGTGCGCCTTTGGTCCCAGGCGGGAGCTTTGGGAGGCTGAGGCAGGAGGATTGCTTGAGCTCGAGAGGTCAAGGCTGCAGTGAGCCAAGATCATGCCACTGCACTCCAGCCTGGGCGAAAGAGTTAGATCTTGTCTCAAAAAAAAAAAAATAAAAAAGATTTTGTAAATGTTCTTTACTAATGGGATAGACACAGTAGGGAGGGGTAGCTTGAGTCCATTACATGAATGAAATGAAATGAATACTAAACTGGACTCAGTGGGGCCATTGGCGAGGGCCTTGTGGAGACGCTGATGGAGACGGGCAGCGTTGCAGGATTGACAAAGCCTGTCAATGCAGTTTCATGTTGATGAAAATAAAAGCCTGGGCCAGGCACAGTGGTTCATGCCTATAATCCCAGCACTTTGCGAGGCCGAGGCAGGCAGATCACCTGCAGCCAGGAATTTGAGACCAGCCTGGCTAACATGACGAAACTCCCATCTCTACGAAAAATACAAAAATTAACTGGGCATGGTGGTGCACGCCTGTAATCCCAGCTACTTGGGAGGCAGGAGAATCGCTTGGACTCAGGAGGCGGAGGGTCAGTGAGCCGAGATTGCACCACTGCACTCCAGCCTGGTTGACAGAATGAGACTCTATCTCAAAAAAAAAAAAAAAAAAAAGAAAGAAAGAAAAGAAAAGCCTGTGTGAAAAGCCTTAGCATTAGCACTCCTGGCAGCAACAGCTGCGTTGCCTGCCTCTGCTTTTGCAGCTGTTTTATGTAGGTGACAGGCAGATGGGAGAACAATTGAGCTTTTTCTTCTGGTTGAATTTGAGTTTCCTCTTTCATTTGTGGGTTATTGTTTGAAAAGAAGTGACCCACATTCCCTGCTCTGTCAGCATCTTCCTTCCCAAGTTTTGAAGCGTGCCACAGATTGCTAGGAGACAGCTGAAATTTTTAAAGCTTTTTATTATGTGTGCTTAAAGATGGGGTAGAGATGCTCCTTGATGAGGGAAAGCTGCTTTAGCGTTTGGCAAGAGGAGATCATGCCTGCTCCCTTGACCTTCCCGCAACTCCTCGAGGCTGGTATGCAGGGGGAGTATGAGTTTTCCCTGCTCCTCTCTGTGGCTTATTTTGTCGTAAAATCATGCGTTCTTGTGGAAGTGACTGACACTGACAGTTATGTCAATCAAGGAAAATGACCAAGGCAAGTCTCAATCATTTCGGGACATTTATTTGCGAAAGTTAAGGATGGGTGCCCGGGAGACAGATCTATGCCTTTCTCCTAAGATGATTTTGAGGTCTTCAGTATTTACAGGGGAAAGGGCAGGATATTAAGAAATAGGCGGTTTTCATGTGAGAGGTGGGTAAATAGTCGTTCATGCCTTTGTCTGGCTCGGTGGATCTGCATTTTTACATTAGGTAATGTAGACAGCAGGGCAGAGGAAACAATCAGACATGCATTTGTTTCAGGCGGGCAAAGAGACGACTCTGAGTTCTGTCCTGTGTCCCCCGCACCTGTGAAGATAAGCTATTAATTTACATTACCATGTTGAACTTTAACAGAAATGCTGTAGGGTAAAGAGCTTGGGGCTCACAGGAGTTTCCTTGTGGGCAAAATATGAGGGAGGTATGTAGCTTTTCATCTTTGTTGCCATCTTATTTAGGAACCCAAATGGGAGGCAGACTTGCATGAGCCAGCTGCCAGCTTGACTCTTCCCTTTGGCTTAGTGAGTCTGGGGTCCCAAGATTTATTTTCCTCTCACAGTTCCATTGCAAAAAGTGCAAAGTTCACAGTGATGGGAAACCTAGAGAAGGTACAGCTTCAGCGGCTTACAGAACCACTGTCTGACATTTGAAACAATGGCATATATTCCTAGAGGGGGTGAAGAAATGTCTTGTGTTCTTATGATGCACAAGGAGGGAAAGGGAGCTAGCATTTATTAAACTCCTACCGTGTGCCATGAACGCTTTCGTTTAATTCTCACAGCAACCTTCAGATTGGGCATTGTGACCTTTTAAAAATGAGAGTTTGGGTTGGGAGAGAAAAAATGATTTGCTAAGATTGTGCAGGAGTGACTGGAAGACCCCAGCCCTGGCCTTCTCAGGGTCACAGGCTTCTACCTCCCCACCGTGCTGCACTGACTGTCTTGCGGGGACGAATGTGTGTTGACTGGCTCACCCCTCTATCTTCTCACTTTTCTTATACTGCCAGGAGTGGGTTGTGTTGTCAAATGATTGGCCCAAATTATGATGCAGTCATAGTCAAGAGCATGAGCCACAGGAAATGGAGGTGTCAGGCATGGCCTGGTTAGCAACGTGCTCCCTAAGTCATGGCTGGAAGACACCACGTATTTCTCTGCTGGCCTGTGTCTACTCACCCTGCTGCTGACAACTCTATTGTGTCCAAAATCGCACTTTCCTGACCATTCCCGGAGTCGTTTTTGGTAACCACAGGCAGCGGGCATATAAAGGCACAGTTGCCCTCTTCCTACTGTGCAGTTTGGTCCAGGAACAGAGACAACTTTCTCAACTGATGTTTTTGTTTTCTCTTCTCCTTTCCTGGGAATCACCCTCAGGTCTCGCCCTGTGTGTGCAAGTTTTTCTTTGCCTTTGGAGGGAAGCAGGAAGTTCTCCTATCCTGGTGGATTCAGCCAGAGATGGCTTCTTTTTCTTAAGTTCTTCCTTATCAGAATTTTCCCAGCAGGAGGTAGTGATTCATGATGGATGCATTGGTTTCCTCACATCTGGAAAATAACCAGTGGGGACTGCCCCAGCAGTGGTTTGGTGTGTGTGGAGCCTCTCTGTGGCTGCCACCACATGGTATCTCCCCATTTCACATCTGCGTGATGTGGCTTGGACATATTGAGGTGCTGGAGACCAGCAGCACCTCCTGGACTAGCTCCTTCCAGAGTCTCTGCTGGCTAAGAGGCAAATTGGGGGAGTCATGCTGGACTTGGAATAGAGACCTGTTGTCCCTGTTCCAGTTGGGACAAGCTTTGAGAAACACCACACACCCCAAGAGCAGGCAGTGGTCAAACGGTGAGAATGATTCACTGTCAGCATCCCTGTTAGCCAAACTGTCCCGACCCGGGGGTCGATCACTTTGTTAGTATAATAGTTTTTTACTCTGTTAAGCAAAGGTCCCCACATTAAAACATGTTCTCAGTGAAATCTTAGACTCGGACGCTGATCCCGCAGCCACCCTCTGCCTCCCAGCACGGGCGGGATGATCTTGGATGCATTTGTTCTTGCCCCTTGCACGGTTGGAGTAAAGTGCTTATGAAAACATCTCTTTTGTTGATTCTGTGTGCTTTTTAAAATTCCGTTTTCAAGAGCGAGAACAGAGAACGTGTGATGTGACCAAAGGTCTCCTGCTGGTGTGGAAAGGTAGCAGGCTGCCTCTGCAGCTTTGCCCAGAAGCTGGTGCCCTGGACTACTGCTTCTCAGCACTCCCGAGGAGCTCCCTTTGGCTGTAATCACCCACTGGCCTCCTCTGTATGAACAGCAGGGGTGACACTCTTGATGTTACTTCTTCCTCCATTGAATAAGCCAGATTCTCTTTCTTCTGAGGAATAATTGAAGTCTTTTGCAGTGTCTATAAGCAAAATTACTAACACTCTGAAATTTTTCGTACAACAGTTTCATCTGGAAAAGAGGCCATTGAAACCATGCATTTGTGTTCAAGTAAGAAAGTATATCCAAGTCACAAAGAAGCATCCTTTGGCTTTTGGAGACATGGGCAGCTTCATTTCTCATTTGTTCATTCAGAACTCTCCGCTAGGCTTCTAAGTGCCACACCCTGTCCAGAATGATGAAAGATACAGAAAATGGTGCCTGCTGGCCTTCTGAAGTGATTGACTAGTGAGAAAGGTGAGTGGTATTCCAAGGTTTGTATCAGGAATTAACAAAATACAATCCCAATAATTAACGTGATACAGTACAATATGGGGTGATGTGAGTAGTGATCAGGAAATGAGGATTAAAGGTAAGGAAGAGTTAGCTGAGCAGAGAGAGAAAGAAGAAAGCAAAACTGGGAAAGAGCAGGAGGGTCAAGAACTGAAAGGGGGTTGGGTGCAGTGGCTCATGGCCCTATTTCCAGCACTTTGGGAGATGGAGATAGGCAGATCCCTTGAACTCAGAAGTTCGAGACCAGCCTGGGTAACATAGCAAAACCTCGTCTCTACAAAAAATACAAAAAGTCACTCGGTGTGGTGGTGCATGCCTGTAGTCCCAGCTACTTGGGAGGCTGAAGCAGGAGGATCACTTAACCCTGGGAGGTGGAGGTTGCAGTGAATCAAGACGGTGCCTCCGTACTCCAGCCTGGGTGACAGAGTGAGACCCTGTCTCAACAAAGCGAAACAAAGCAAAACAAAACAAAAGCTCCACAGAGCTGAAAGGGAACAAGGATATCCTGATGGCTGAGAGGCAGAGGAAGTCACTTGGAACAGCAGGACCTTGCCAGCCAACTGAAGGAGTCTTTGGTTCTCATGTTAAGGATTGCTAAACTTGTTTGTCGAGAACAAAATCTCACGCCATGTAGAGTTAAGATGACTTCATGTAGCACAATTAAATCTGAGTGCTGGAAATTGCTTCCATTGCCTCTGGTTTAGGGTGCCTCATATAAATTGAAATCCAGCAGGCCAGTTTCTAGAATGATTATACTCCCTTGTTTTAATTAATTATTTAATTAATGAAATTTTTGGTTCTCGGGCCTCAGTCTCCCGAGTGGCTGGGATTACAGGTGTGCGCCACCATGCTCAGGTAATTTTTGTATTTTTTGTAGAGACAGAGTTTCGCCATGTTGGCCAGGCTGGTCTCTCTCCTGAGCTCAAGCGATCCACTGACCTCAGCCTCCCGAGCGCTGGGATTATGGGCGTGAGTCACCATGCTCGGCCGCTTGTTTAAAATCTTCCTCTTTCTTCCCCACCCCTTTGCCTGTGGTTTGCACGCTGAATTCCTATTGCTCTCAGATTTTTCATGGAGACCTTACTTAAGCAGCCTAGAGTCTGTGGCTTTACCATTAGGGCAACAAGTTTCCAGAATAACCTGGGAGAAGATGTTCTTCGGGAGACAGCACTTGTCTTTGTTTTCAAGGTGTTTTATATGCAGTTAAAGATGCCATCCTCCTGTTATCTCACTAGATGTAGACAGTTAAAAAGTTTTACAAAATTTTCAGAGATTTCTAACGTGGTTGGTTGCACAGAATAATTGGCAGCCCTATTAATGATGTTCTGGTGATCTTCTTTTGCTATGGTATTAATTTGTTTAGTTTAGTTTTGGGTCAGAAGAAAGACCTCAGTGCTTTGATTCTTAGCTTGTTGTGTAATCAAAAGCTTACTTTTTAAAAAAGTCCATTGTAGATTGGCTTTCCTGAATCTGTAGACACCATATTTGACACAGTGGACAAAATTGTTCAGATAAAATCTTTCAGTGTTATTTGGGTTATTAATCAGAAAAGAATGCATCAGAGATTTAAAAGAATCGGGTTATAAGAACATTGACTGTGCTTTTGGCTGCTTAGAGACTGGGAGCTCCTAGTAGAGGTACTTAAGTTAAAAAAATAAAAAGAGAAAGAGCTTCAGCAGAGGGTAGATTGTAGAGTGAGGGGAGGGGACAGAGCCTGAGTGGGGGCCAGACCCTCCTAGCACGTGCACCTTCTCTTTCTCACTGTCTTGAGTCCTGGTCCCAAGACCGGGTGAGGTCATCTTCTCCATGTTTAGGAGAGAATAAGAGTCTGGGGGTTAAGTGATGCTTCCTAGCATGAAGCACAGTGGATAGGTTGGAAGAGAGCAGCACTTCCCTCTGGTGGTGTGTTCTGGGGGGCAAGTTTGGCTCTCCATGCAGTTGAGGGAAATCTGAGTAGACCCCCATGGCCACTCCCCATGACCAGTGCCATGCTGTACACAGCAGGTGCTCAATAAATGCTGGGAGACGATCTTTGCTGTGGACTGAATTGTGTCTCCTTACAATTCGTATTTTGAAGGCCTAACCCCCAAAGGGATAGTGATTGGAGATGAGGACATTGGGAGCTGAGTAGGTTCAGCGAGGTCCTGAGGGTAGAGCGCTCATGATGGGATGAGTGTCCTTGTAGGAAGAGGCACCAGGGCTGTCTCTTTGCCATTGTGGGGACACAACAGGACGCCGACCATCTGCAAGCCAGGAGGAGGCCCTCGCCAGAGCCAGACTGTGCTGGCACCCTGATCTTAGACTCCAGTCTCCAGTACCGTGAGAAAAGACATTTCTGATATTTAAGCCACCCAGTGTGTGGTATTTTGTGGTGGCTGCCTGAGGTGACTAAGACAATCCTTAAAATGCCTTCCAGCTCTAAATTCATCAGTCCTGAGACCAGTGATCATGTGTCCAAATCCCTATCTCTTTTCTCCCCAGTCACTTAATTTGATTGGAGGCTTCTGTGTTGTATTGATGAATGGGACAGAGAGGCCCTGTTGGACTCGAGACTCATGGGCCCTTAAAGCCCTGAGAAGAACCATGGGCCACGTGATGTCCTCGGCCAGAGTCCAGACTGCTCATTTGCTCCTCTCGGCCACTCTGAGCCACTTTGCCTGTCTCCAGCCTCCTTTCCCAGCTTTCCTTCTGCATACCATGCTGTTTCTGGAACCCACGGGGCCCTTCCAGATTCCCTGCCTCTGCTGGCCAGCCTCCCTGGAGCAAGTCTCCCTGAATATCCATAGGCAGGACCTCTGTTCTTTCCCCTGCCCCGTTAAAGAAAAGCCAGAGCTGGACAGGAGGTAGAAGGTGAAGACAGTTTCTATTCAGGAACTATTGCAGTAGGGGAAAGAGACCTCAGTATAGAGCTGGGCTTAATTCTGAATACAGCGTGGACAAGTGGGGAGGTGCAGCCCAGAAGCAGGGTGGAAGGCTCAGTGGGTGGAAAGTTACTTAGAAGAGACCCCAGGGGTGAGGGGGATTCTGGCTAAACCCACCTTGTTGGAGGCAGATCAGGGTGACCAGACATCAAGGGTGGGGGACAAGGAACTGATCAGATAGCGATGGTGGGGATCTGGAGGCAGAGGCCAGGGTGACCAGATGCTAAGGGTGGGGGATGAGGAACTGATCAGATAGTGATGGTGGGAATCTGGAGGCTGAGCCAGGGTGACCAGACACTGAGGGTGGGGGACAAGGAACTGATCAGATAGCGATGGTGGGGGATCCTGGCCAAACGAACTTTGCAGGATTCTTGCTAAAACTGGGCAGTGCAGAGACACACATGGAAATGTAAAGGTGGAGGCCTGGTTGGGATGAGGATTCAGAGGCACCCAGCTTGGGTCTCTGCCAGACCTCACGCCCCACCCTGCTGTGTCAGATCCCAGTTACCGCGTGGCTCGTCCTGTGAGCCCTGAACCCTGCAAAGATTCGTCGTCTTTGCTGTGGAATCCCCAGCACCTGGACCCTTGCCTGCCCCAGGGGAGGTGGTCGGAAGAGGCTTCCCGAGGCAGTGGAAGGGCCTGGGATGAAGGGGCGGGGCTTTGCTCCTCCACTGAGAGACAAAATAAAATAAATACACGTGATTTCTCTTGGTAGCCAAGTCACAAGTTCTACTCCTGTGGGTCAGGGCCCCCTCCTCAAAAATTCCTGTGTTAATGTCCTAACCTGCACGACCTCAGAATGTGACCTTATTTGTAGGTGACAGCTACAGGTGACACAGGAGCCCTTCCAACAGGGTGTGTTCCTGCCTTCACCGGTCAGCTGCAAAAGGCGGGCACAGGCTGCTCCTGAGGCTGTGTGGCCAGGGCAGTACCTCACGGAACTTCCTGTGTCTCCCAGCCAAGGAACGCCAAAGGCAGCCAGCCACCCCATAGAACCCGCGAGAAGGCCTGGAGTAGATTCTCCCTGACGGTCTCAGAAGAACCAACCTCAGCGACACTTTGGTCTCGGATTTCCAGCCTCCAGATCCCTGAGACAGCAAATGTCTGTGTTTTAAGCCACCCAGTTTGAGGCACTTTGTTACCACAGCAGCAGCAGCATCTGCGAGCTTGAAAGGGGACAATGAGTGAGACTTTTGTCCACCGTTCTTGGTTGGGCTGCCACAAGCAGGTGGGAAAGACTGAGAAAGAAACCATTCCTCCCTGGGTGGGGGCATTTGAAATTCCCTTTCAGCCAAGGAGGCCACAGGCACCCTCTTCATACCTGCGTGCAGATGTCAGCGCCTGGCTTGTTGGTGACCAGCAAGGGTCCCAGCTGAGCCGGGGCGCTCTCCTGTGGCTCTGGTGGGGCAGCCACAGGATGCTGGAGAGATGGTTCAACATCATTTAGATGGAGGAGCACTGAAATAGACTTGACAGTTTATTTTGCTTAGTAGAAAAAAAAATAAACATTGTCAGCTACTGTCACCATTTTTGAATAAGATTAAAAAGTGTATTTTACAAAAAAAAAAAAAAAAAAGGTGAAAATGAGCAGCTCACCATGTCCCGCTTCTTCCAGCCCGGCGCCAATGCCCTCCCTCAGCTGTGGTCCAGCCAGAAGACAAGGTCAGATAAAACAACCGCAAAGAAAAAAGAAAAACCTTCTAGAGTGGCTGGGAATGAGGCCACCTTGACGTCTGAATCCGTGCCATTGTGGTTTTGTGGTTTTGAAGTGTGACGGTCACTCAGCTCAGGGGTCCCCGCTATGTGAGCCTGTCCACCACTGTTCACCCTTGGTGGAAGCAGACCCTGAGCACCCCAAAACATGACATCCTTATTTTCTGGAACCTCTGACTGAAATTGAGCTCTTCCTTTCTTTAGGAACATAGGCACTGTCTTAGTTCTCTGCTGCTGTGGTAACAAAGTGCCTCAAACTGGGTGGCTTAAAACACAGACTTTGCTGTCTCAGGGATCTGGAGGCTGGAAATCCGAGACCAAAGTGTCGCTGAGGTTGGTTCTTCTGAGGCTGTCAGGGAGAATCTACTCCAGGCCGTCTCGCGGGCTCTGGGGGTGGCTGGCTGCCTTTGGCGTTCCTTGGCTGGGAGACACAATGCCTCGAGCCCTGCCTTTCTCTTTATGCTGTGTTTTCTCTATTTGTGAGTCTGTATCCAAATTTCCCTTAAGGAATACCCGTCATACGGGTTAGGGATCCCCCTAATGACTTCATTGAAACTTAGTGTAGAGCCGACTGTCTCCAAATAAGGTCACATTCTGAGGTATTGGTGGCGAGGACTTTAACATGGGAGTTTTTTGGGAGGGGGCCCTCATCTACAGTAGTGGAACTTGTGACTTTGTCACCGAAAGAAATCACTTATTTTCACATCACACAGTAGCAGCAGTGGACATCTCCAGATACGGGTGAAGCTAGTCCTGCCTGCAAAGTTAAGGTAGTTTTTATCAGATCTAGAGCTGGAAATCATTATTAAATGCAGCAGTGAAGAAGTATATATATTATTCTGGCTCACTTTTAAAAATATTTTGATTCATTTATTTCAACGTAATCGATTTCCCCTGTAACTCTGTATGTTTTGTATTGTGCGTGTAAAAACGTTATTCAGAGGAGTTCACAGACTTTCCCCGACTGTGTTGAATGGACCTGTGATGTAAGGACGTTTGTGGGGAGCTTGTGGCTCCTTAACTGGCTCTGGAAAGAGCCTACTTCCATAGTGAACCCTGTGAGGTCCAATTGTGTTCCTCCCCCTGGAGCTCCAAGAGAAGGTCATTGTCCTTGTAGCAGCTGGTGGCCCCCAGGCTGGGCTCTCCCTGCAGGTGCCACCGGGCTCTCAGTAGGTGTGACCTGGGATGTGAGCAGTGAGCCAGGAGTGAGGTGCTCAGCACCTTCTGGACCACACTTCCCACTCTCCCTGGGGTTCAGGTCAGGCCATGGAAAGTGTACACCCTGCTTGTGTTATAACTGGACAGGGGGTGGGCAGAACGCCTCTGGCAAGGTAGACCTTGAAGGCAAAACTGAGTTGAGGTTTGTTAGAAGTTAGGACAGAAATAGTTACTGCTGGGCATGCAGTGCTTCCCAAGCGTCCTGTGAGGCGGCAGTGTCATCACCAGTTTGACACAAGGACGCAGGTGTCGAGCATGTCAATGCCCTGGGCCGTGCTATACCACCACTGTATTTGAGCTGAGATGTGAACCAGGGCCTTCTGATTCCTCATTCCTTCCATCCTAGCAGGCTGCCTGCAGTTAACAAAAGGGGACTCCTGTATCTGCTCTGCAGCTTCTTCAGCTGATTTATAATGGAAAACAGAGTAGATCCTGATGTGGCAATTAATGAAATATTGTAAAAATTATCATAGCAGATCTCACAATTTGATCAAGGATCCTGCCTTCCATGTCTGGCCAACTGATGTGCAAAAGCAGTTGCAAGAACTTCAGAGCTGACAACAAAAGCAAACTCTAGACTTTGTTTCCTGGGATCTGTTTTGTGAGACACTGGCCCATGAAATGCTCTCCCCAAAACAGTCGAATCTATGGTCGAATAAATTTGGGCAGTTCTGCAGAAGATGTGTCTTTTTCAGAGACTTATTTTTCATTAAAATTATTTAAAAATATTAACATGGTACAATGTGCATATAGTGAAGTGCACAGATCTTAGCTGCACGGCTCCATGAGTTTTTACGTATACGTCCATCCATGTAACCACCACCCAGATCTAGAATAGAATGTATTCATCTCTCCAGAGATTCCTCTGTTCCCTTGCAGCCAATCATTCTCCACCAGAGGTAACCATTCTGCTGACTTCCTTCATCATTGATCAATTTTGCCTGGTTTTGAACTTCGTATAAATGGAATCATTTCATGTCTCTCTTTTCACTCAGTGTAACGTCTGTCAGATTAATACATCACGTGTCAATAGTTTGTAGTTTTTATGGCTGTGTAGCATTTCATTCATCCATTCTGCTGTTGAGGGAAATTTCTTGACTAGAGTTGTGTTATCAATGTATTGCCTCTTGGCTCCAAACTCACCCTTTTTGCCTGGTCTCTGGAAATGGGTCTGGGCCCTCTAAATAGTTTCCCTCTGCAATCTGGCTCTTGAAGCTTATCAGTGGAGGGACCCAGAGGGGCATTGCAGGGGAACAAGTTTTTCCTTCCCGGTTCAGGGACACTGGCTTGGCAGCCCATGTGGTGTTACAGGAGTACTTGGCAAGACAGCAGTTTCTCCAGGTACACCCACTGGGTGTTTTGTAGCAGAGTGCATCTGGTGAACTGCTTTCCTGGCAACCTAGAGGGCAGATTTCTGGCAAGTTCCAGAAGGTGGATTCCAAGCATGTTTCTCCAATGTGGATCTGCAGTAATGTCTCTGCCATTCAGTGGGCATAGCTGTGCCCTTTCAGTGGGGTCTAGATCTTAGCCCTGATAGGGGGCATTTTCTCAGTGGCTCAATCTCAGCGCTAGGGCCAGTGGCCATTCCTTATGTATGGTTGGTTGTATATTCTTTGGAGCTGTCTTGATGTTATTACTGTTAGTCTCTCATTACTCCATTTCCTTATCATAGTAAATGATTCTTTGTATTTGACTTTACCTGGTCAAAGTACTATGTGGTTTTTCTTTCCTGTTTGGATCTAGATCGATACCATAATTTTTGGCAATTATGAGCAATGCTGCTGTGAACATTCTTGACCGTGTCTCGGTGGACATAAGCAATAATTGCTGCTGGGTCTGTGTGCAGGAGTGATTTGCTAGATCATAGCACACATGTTTCGCCGCAGCAGAAACTGCCAAGGTATATACAGCTTTCCAAAGTGTGTTAATTTACATGCGTGCTAACAAGGTAGGAGAAATACAGTTGCTTCCCAAGTAGCTGGGATTACAGGTGTGTGCCACCCTCCCGGTTAATTTTTTGTAGAGACAGGGTTTTGCCATGTTGGCCAGGCTAGTCTTGAACTGCTGGCCTCAAGTGATCTGCCTGCCTTGGCCTCCCAAAGTGCTGGGATTACGGGCGTGAGCCACTGTGCGTGGCTTCATGATAAAACTTCAACGGATGAGGAGCTACTTCTTATGATGAGCAAAGAAGGTGGTTTCTTGACATGGAATCTACTCCTGGTGAAGATGCTGTGAACATTGCTGAAATGACAAGAAAGGATTTACAGTATTACGTAGAGTTAGTTGATGAAGCAGTAACAGGATTTGAGAGGATCGTTTCCAATTTCAAAAGAAGTTCTACTGTGGGTAAGATGCTATCAAATGGCGTCGCATGCTACACAGAAATCTTTCATGAAAAGAAGAGTCCATTGATGTGGCAAACTTCATTGTTGTCTTATTTTGAGAAATTGTCACGACCACTCCAGCCTTCAACAACCATGACCCTGATCAGTCAGGAGCCATCCACATTGAGGTGAGGCCCTCCACTAACACAAAGATTATGATTCTCTAAAGAATCAGAGGAACATTAGCATTTTTTTTAGCAATAAAGTATTTTAAATTAAGATATGTATGCTATTTTTTAGGCATAATGCTATTACACACTTCATAGACTCCAGTATATTGTGAACATAACTTTTGTTTTTTTTAATTATACTTTAAGTTCTAGGGTACATGTGCACAACGTGCAGGTTTGTTACATATGTATACATGTGCCATGTTGGTGTGCTGCACTCATCAACTCATCAGCACCCATCAACTCGTCATTTACATCAGGTATAACTCCCAATGCCATCCCTCCCCCCTCCCCCCTCCCCACAATAGGCCCTGGTGTGTGATGTTCCCTTTCCCGTGTCCAAGTGATCTCATTGTTCAGTTCCCACCTATGAGTGAGAACATGCGGTGTTTGGTTTTCTGTTCTTGTGATAGTCTGCTGAGAATGATGGTTTCCAGCTGCATCCATGTCCCTACAAAAGACGTGAACTCATCCTTTTTTATGGCTGCATAGTATTCCATGGTGTATATGTGCCACATTTTCTTTATCCAGTCTGTCACTGATAGACATTTGTCACTGATTCCAAGTCTTTGCTATTGTGAATAGTGCCACAATAAACATACATGTGCATGTGTCTTTATAGCAGCATGATTTATAATCCTTTGGGTATATACCCCGTAATGGGATGGCTGGGTCATATGGTATTTCTAGGTGAACATAACTTTTATATGCACTGGGAGATAAAAGTATTTGCTCTATTGTGATATTTGCTTTATTGCAGTAGTCTGGAATGGAAACTACAATATCTCTTGGGTACGCCTGTATACAGAAAGAAATTTATTATGAGGAAATGCTCATGCAATGATGGAGGCTGGAGAGTACCAAGATCTGCGGTCAGCAAGTTGGAGACCCAGGAGAGTCGATGGTGTGGCCCCAGCCTGTGTTTCAAGGCCTGAGAACCAGGAGAGCCAGTAGTCTAAGTTCTAGTCCAAAAGCTGGCAAGCTCCGGACCCAGGAAGAGCTGATGTTTCAGTTCAAGTCTGAAGGCAGGAAAAGACTGAAGGCCGAGCTCCAGGCAGTCAGGCAGGAGAACTTTCCTTTTACTCACGAGAGGGTCAACGTTTGGTTCTGTTCAGGCTGTCAACTGAGTGACCCAGAAAAGCTGGCACATAACATTCACCATCACGTTGCAAGAGCTGCAAAACCCTCTCTGCTTCTAACACTGACGCTCAGCCCTCCTTCAGTGGGCAGGGAGCTGGATGCTGGGAGGACTTGGGGTTGCCAGCCCAGTGTGGGCCTGGGCAGTTTCTGAGAATCTCCCTCCGCCCTGTGACGTCTTAATTACTTAGAGGGTCACCCTGGTTGCTCACTTCAGCTCACTTGGGAGATTCTCTTTGCTTGAGGCCGGGGTAGGCCCAGGTCTTACGGGGTCTGAAGCTTATACAATTGGGGTGGGGGGCATTCCTCTTTAAGAAAAAGAAAACAGGGCCAGGTGCGGTGGCTCAAGCCTGTAATCCCAGCACTTTGGGAGGCCGAGACGGGTGGATCACGAGGTCATGAGATCGAGACCATCCTGAGCTACACGGTGAAACCCCGTCTCTACTAAAAAAAATACAAAAAACTAGCCGGGCAAGATGGCGGGCGTCTGTAGTCCCAGCTACTCGGGAGGCTGAGGCAGGAGAATGGCGTAAACCCGGGAGGCGGAGCTTGCAGTGAGCCGAGATTGCGCCACTGCACTCCAGCCTGGGCGACAGAGCTAGACTCCGTCTCCAAAAAAAAAAAAAAAAAGAAAACAGTAGGGGTGAGTCGTCCTGCAGCTTAGCTCCACTAGTCTCTTGGAAAATTTGCCTCCTAAAATGTCTTTCCTCCGAGAAAGCCCAGGCCTCCAAAGGCCCAACCAGGCTGGTGTCAGTCTGGGGTCAGCTGCTGGGAGGCTGCAGGCCATGTATGGCACGGGAGTTCACCCTATCCCAGTTTCCAATGGAGAAGCATCGTTCTTGTCCACCCCTGTCATGCTATTTTCCACCTTCCGCAGGGGAAGGGATATTTTCAGTCTCTACAACGAATCCACTGACACGTTAAGGTGGGCATGGTGGTCTGAGGTCTTCTTGTTTATAACATGGTGCCTATTACTGGTCGGCTCGGTACAGGCAGTTTGCACTGGCATTTTTCACCAGGCCAGCCTAGAGTGGAATGATCACATGTCAAAATATAGATTCCTGGGCCCCAGACCCACTTTATCAGAATCTGTGTGAGACGGAACCTTTCAGCCTGGGTTTTAAACACGCCTCCCAGGCTGACACTCACTGGATTTGAGAACCGTGGGGTTGTTCAGACAGCAGGGACATCGATGTTGTTCCTTCTGCATTCCTGGTGATGCTGTTCTGTTCTCCCAAGGCCTGTGCAGTGGTGAGAGTCTCCAAGGATACAAGACAGTGATCTGGAGCGAGTGTCCTGAAAGTGGACCCTAGCCCTCAGGACTGCCAACACCCTCCCTGGGTTTCCTTGGTCTGGAATTCCCATCCCTTGGTTCCACCGGTTACATCACACCTCCCCTTCACGGAACAGTGCAGGTGCTGTGCCCTTCGCAGGGCTCAGGATGCTCACTAGCTCCCTCTCCACCGAGGGCCGCAGCCCCTGGAGACCCCTTGAGTTGAGTGCTTTGTCCTCGCATACTCTTTCTGGCCTCTTTGTGGGGCTTGGCCATTGTCCCTTCACTCCAGATCTCTCCTTTCAGATCCAGGAGGTGCATCTTGAACTGAACTTTCCAGACCTTCCCTTCAGTTTTCCAGTCCTTAGAGAGGTGGACTTCTGATTCCTTTGTCTCTGTGCCCTGTAGCCTCAGGTCAGGCTTAAGGCAAGGTCTCCTCACCTGGCCTGGGGAGAGTCCCAGGACGCTGCACACACCTGCGCGGGTAGGATACGGTTACCCAGATTTCCCCTTAGAGAGCCTTTCCCTGTCCTGACGGCTCTAGCTTTGTGTGTTACTTGTTCCGCTTTAATTCAAAATGTACCCAGCAACCAGCTTAAGCACAGCTCTCTGGGGTTTCAGGAGGAGTGTAAGACATAACCTTTGTCCTTCAGGCACTATGGCCAGAAGTGGGGCGGTGACTTAGGCAGGAGGCGGGAGCCAGCAGATGGGATGTACTCAGAGGAGCCTGCAGCAGGCAGAGGCAGAGAAGGGAGGTCTACACGTTCTGAACTGTATTTATCCCTTCAGTTCCAAGGTTCTCTTCTGGCATCTATATTGCTCACAAGTTACAGAGCAAAGCCTGGTGTGATGGTTACTTTTAGGTATCAACTTGGCTGGATTAATAAATACCTAGAGAACTGGTAAAGCATTATTTCTGGGTGTGTTTGTGAAGGTGTTTCCAGAGGAGATTGGCTATGAGTCAGTGCGCTGACTGGGGAGGATCTGCCCTCAATGTGGGCAGGCACCATCCATTGACTGGGCCCAGATAGAACCAGAAGGCAGAAGAAATGTGAATTCCTCTCTCTTTGCTAGAGCTGGGACATCCTTCTTCTCCTGCCCTTGGACATCAGAGCTGCAGGCTCTCTGGCCTTTGGACCCGAGGATTTATACCAAGCAGCTTTCTGGGTTCTCAGGTCTTTGGCCTTGGACTGATAGTTACACCATTGGCATCTCTGGTTCTGAGGCTCTTGGACTTGGACTGAGCCACACTTTTGGCATCCCCCGGTCTCCAGCTTGCATGGCCTTCACGGTATTTCCCAACCTCCATAATCACGCTAGCCACTTGTCCTAAGACATTTCTTATCATCTATCTATCTGTCTATCTATCTACCTATCTATCTATCTATCTATCTATCTATCTATCTATCTATCTACCTACCTACCTACTCACCTACCTACCTATCCTTTGATTGATCTACCTATTGATCTATCTATCCATAACCTGTTGGTTCCATCTCTCTAGAGAACCCTGACTAATAGACCTAGAGTGCAGAATCTGCTGGAGAAACTGCCATTCCATTAGTGACTGGCTGGTCAGGCCACACAGCCTGGGGGTCTAGATGTGTTTGGAGGTAGGGCTTCTGTAGCACAGATAGTGCCTGTTCGTGGCTCTGTCCCAGGTAAGGCAGAGCTAGTTTGTGCAAAGAGCTTCTGCTTTCCAGCTGGCCTGGAGTGGCTAGGATCTGGGGGCACAGGCTGCCCTTTCCAGGCTCTGTCTACTGGTGCTGCAGATACCCCTGACTCCTCCAGTGGAAGGCTGGCCCCCCAGTCCTCTTTAGGCACAATACAGACTCAACCAAAGATGCAGATGCCTCATGTATGAGGATTCCGAGCTGTGACTTCTGGTGGTGGTTTCTTGGTAACTCCACTTTAGGCAGGAAAAATGTTCAGTTGCCCATGAAAACAAGTGACCCTGGGGGCTTTGGCCAGTTGGGTTTGGCACCTGCTCGGCCTCCTGGGAAGCAGTTTGGTCAACGCATTGCATGAGGTGAGCGCCCATCCCTGGAATTTAGATCCCTGTGAAGGGTCCTGAGAAAAGGCACATCAGAGAGAATGAGAATTTAAGATTTACTGTTAGAGCAACCCATAGAAAAAGAGCAGATTTATTCAAGCAAGGAAACAAAGTAGAAAAATATCTTCTTTCCCTTGCACTTGGTTTTTATGCTCTGTGAAATGTATTGTGGGGGAGAAAGCAGGCCCCCAATCCCCTTGATCAGCTACACATCCTAGCCATGAAAATAAATAATGACAGAAAGAAAGAGAGAAAGAGAGAGAAAGAGAAGGAAAGAGAAGGAAAGAAAGAAAGAAAAAGAAAGAAAAGTAAAGAAAGGAAGGAAAGCAGGAAGGAAAGAAAGAAAAGAAAGAAACTTTGCAGCATCCTGGAACACCAGTTCAGACAAGTTCTGGTCTCCTCCTTGCCTTCTGCTGTGATTTCTCTGAAGTTGCTGGGGGCAGGAACTGACCAGGAACTCCCCAGGGGTGCCAAGCAGAGCAGGTAGTTTGCCTCCAGGAAAGAAGTCTCTGGAGAGCGAGCTGATTCTAGAAAGCTCCATTATTATTTCATGTTGCTTTTGATGAATATATTTAGAACAGAATTTTGACAGTGAAATTTTGAGGTGCTCTTTTGGCCATCAAAATCACCAACTCTTGGCTGGGCACAGCTGCTTGCCCTTGTAATCCCAGTGCTTTGGGAGGCCGAGGCAGGGGACTGCGTGAGCCCAGGAGTTTGAGAGTAGCCTGGGCAACATAGTGAGACCCCATGTCTACAAAAAAATACAAAATTAGAAGAGTGTGGCGGCATGTGCCTGTGGTCACAGCTGCTTGGGAGGCTGAGGCAGGAGGATTGCTTGAGCCCAGGAGTTCAAGGCTGTAGTGAGCTGTGATTGTTCTACTGTGCTCCAACCTGGGAGACAGAGTGACATCTGGTCTCTGAAATAAAATTTAAAAGCCCAAAGCAACTCTGCTTTTCACTCTTTCAGTTTCATTTCTTGCTGTCCTTTCTGTCCTCTCACCCAGGATGACATTTTTAAAGTGCCGCTATTGTGTTAAGAATTGGATTTATTCTCTGTGTTAAATGCTCTCAGCATTACCTACAGACTCGGTTATGTAAATAAGGTAAATTATCAGGATGAGAAGTGAGACTTTTAATTTATGAGTTTACCGTGTCTCTCTAAAAAGCTGCTAGGTCCTATCTTAACTTCGTAGGCTTGAAGGATTCTGGGGGATTGGCGTATTGTTACTGTTGTGGACTTTGTTTGCCTTGATCATACCCATGAGAAAAGTGAGGCTGGGATGGGGGCTCAAATGCATGCTCAGAGTCACATAAGTAGGTTGGAAGGTGACACTACAGACACGGCAAATTGTGAAGGCCTGCTGGTAAGGCACGATTGATTTGAACGACACTCTTCTTTTTTTTTTTTTTTCCTAGTGATTCCTGACAGAGTCATCATTTTTGGTAAACAAACCAAGCCCAGCACCTGATAATTGTGAAGCACTCTACACTGACAGTTCTTTGAAACAAATTTTGTCCTAGCATTTACACTGTGGCTTTAGCTTTCAAACCGGAGGTTCCTCTTACCCAGCAAAAAGTGAGTTATACGCTTTCTTAATGTTATAACATTACCACGGATGATCCTGAACTTGCCGAGGATAGCAGAGACGGGTGGGCAGAAGAGGAGAGAATCAGATCAGAGACTGTAAAAAGTAACATTAAAAAAAAATAATAATTCTGGCAGAGACGGAATTTGAAGGTACTTGTGCACATCAGAACACTGGACTTGCTTTTTTTGGGGAGCAGGAATGCTGCTGAATTAGATCAGAGAAGAATGCAAGCGTGATTTCCAGACCCGCAGCTTGTTTTGCTGCGCTTCGTCATGGAGTGATAGAAAGGCAGAGCTGGAGGAGTGAGTGAGGGACCTCGTCCCATATCCCTACAGACAGGCAATCGGTGACTCCCATAGGGTAAGGGCTGCAGAGCCGGGACCAATGCCCAGAATCTCTGAGCTTTTTATCTTACACCATGAAGTGACAGATGCTGGCAGATGTCAGACCTCTGTGCTTAACTGTTTAACCAGGCAGCACCCGACTTCTGTATTCAGCGAGGTTCTAGAGTTTCCAAAACACGGGTCTCCTCTCCCACCTCAGCCTTCTAGCATGAAACTAGACACATCCTCATGCTTTTGAGGTCTAATCATTGGATTTTGTTCCTTTCAGATGGCTTGCCCGAAGATGAAATTGATGTATATTTGCCTTCTGGTTCTGGGGGCTGTTTGTTGGTATTTTAGCACGTACAATCTGAATCCTTTCAAAGAACAGTCCTTTACTTACAAGAGAGAGGATGGGCACTTCCTTAAGCTCCCAGATACAGACTGCAGTCAAACACCCCCCTTCCTTGTCCTGCTAGTGACCTCTTCCCACAAACAGTTGACTGAGCGCATGGCCATCCGGCAGACGTGGGGGAAAGAGAGAATGGTGAGGGGAAAGCAGCTGAAGACATTCTTCCTCCTGGGGACCACCAGCAGTGCGGCAGAAAAAAAAGAGGTGGACCAGGAGAGCCAGCGACACAAGGACATTATCCAGAAGGATTTCCTAGACGTCTATTACAATTTGACCCTGAAGACCATGATGGGCATGGAATGGGTCCATCGCTTTTGTCCTCAGGCAGCATTTGTGATGAAAACAGACTCAGACATGTTCATCAATGTCGACTATCTGACCGAACTGCTTCTGAAGAAAAACAGAACAACCAGGTTTTTCACTGGCTTCTTGAAACTCCATGAGTTTCCCATCAGGCAGCCATTCAGTAAGTGGTTTGTCAGTAAATCTGAATATCCGTGGGACAGGTACCCACCATTCTGCTCTGGCACAGGCTACGTGTTTTCTAGCGACGTGGCAAGTCAGGTGTACAATGTCTCCGACAGTGTCCCATACATTAAACTGGAAGACGTGTTTGTAGGACTCTGCCTCGAAAGGCTGAACATCAGATTGGAGGAGCTCCACTCCCAGCGGACCTTTTTCCCAGAGGGCTTACACTTCTCTGTGTGCCGCTTCAGGAGGATCGTGGCCTGCCACTTCATCAAGCCCCGGGCTCTCCTGGACTACTGGCAGGCTCTAGAGAATTCCCAGGAGAAAGATTGTCCGCCTGTCTGAGAGGAGCCCAGAGGCACATCCAGACAAGTTTCAGATAACCTGTGGGGATAGTGTTTGCAAGATTTTGGAAGAGGGGGTGGGACAGAGGATGCCGTTCTTTAGTGCTGAAATCCATGCCAGAATGTCGGTGTCCATGAAGCCACTGATTAGTTCCCACTTAGTGCTCCAGGCAATAATAGGCACCCTGTCTCTTGGGCACGCACAGTCTCTATACTAAGTGTTTGACATACACCTGGATTTTCGCATGTCAGGGGTTAGTATCCTATGACACGATGGGTGTTACCATCCCAGTTTTACAGGTAAGGAAACAGCAGCTGCAAGAGGTACAGAAACTTGTCCCAAGGCTCACAGCCAGTAGACGTAGGAGCAGGAATGAAAATCGAGCACTTTCAGAATCTGGTGGGCAGCCCCTGACTTGAATCACTCCCGTGTGCTGCCTCCCTTAGGAGGGGACAGTGATGATGAGGTCTCCGAGCCAGCATCCTTCCGTCCCGTTCCAGAGTCCCCTCCACCTCAGCAACCAATCCTTGTGCTTTTTAGAGCTAAGCCTGGGATGACCAGATTCGCCCCAGCTCCTTCATTCACGGGGCTGGACGTAGCTGGGACCAAGTCCATGTTACTGGCTCGGTACTCAACACGCCCAAGTTTCATCCCAGGAAGTGTCCTCACAGTGGATGCAGCTCATATGCTGAGGAACGCCCAGCTCTGGACAGAGTTCTTATACATGTATAAATCAGGCTCAGAAACCACTGCAGTCTGACCTGCTGTACAGACTGCCCACACTGCTGACCTCGCTGCTGAGCAGCATGTCACTTCTGAGTCATCTGCTGCTCTCTCGTTTCTTCACCCCAACTGTCCCTTGTTTTCGATCAATGGGGACCAGCCACTGCTCCTGGAGCACTTTAGGGCTCTCAGTTCACACCAAAGGACAGTTGAACTCAGATGTGTTTCATGCGGGATTCTGGGAGCTTTCTGGGAATTCAGCTGGAGTCAAGTCAAGATGCTCTCAAGGACCTTTCGGACACAGAGCCCCAAAGTGGACCCTGGTGAGGCAGGGGTGGTCCTGCGTCCACTTCCTAAGCCTGAGCCAAGCTCATCTTCACTGAATTTCTCATTTGGCCGAAAAACAACTGAACTTTGTGGTTTGGTGTTTAGCCTTCAGTTTATTCCACTGCCTCCCACCCAGAGGTTTGTGCGAGCCTGTTTTGCAGGGTTGTGTGAAACCAAGGCACTTCTTTGTAAGAGGTTTTGCCCATTCAGCCACGGTCATGTGACATGCAAAGTAATCTTGCTCCTAATTATAGAAATGATTTTTTTTTTTCACTTTACCGGACTTTACTTTGTACTCAGAGAAGAGGCCTCACATGGCTGTGTCACATATAAATGTCGGACTCAACTCTTACTTGAACTCAGGAAAAGTTACTTGCTGCAAAATGGTTTTGACCATGTTCAATTGCAAAAGTACGTCTGATATCCTATTTTGCATACCATTTCTTGTGTCCGGATTATGCTGCTGCTTTGTAGACGTGTTTCCTCATCCTGGCTGCTCTGAACGCACTGGGTCTTGTTCAGAAAAGCCTCCTTCTCAGGTGGAAAAAAATCAGGGACTGAGCTTGTCTTTTGAAGCCCAAATTTAAGAGCCACGCCCCTCGGTTCCATAGGATGGGCTGCCTCTCATTCTGAAGACGACTGTGCTTTGAGGGAGAAGTCGTCTGTTTGGCAGTAGGCCTGGGTCTGTGTTTCATGGTCTACCTTGTCAGGTGTGTGTCTGTGTGGCCACTGGTCTCAGTCGGCGAGGCCTGTCCAGCTGCTGCCTCTGTGTGACTGGCTTTGGGTCTGGTCTTCACAGCATCAGCCCACAGCTCCAGGGACAAATGAGGACAGGTGTGGGCTCTCTCTACTGCTTCTGTGTGTTCTTAAAGGATTTTCTTTGAGACCCATTGTTTTCCCCATTGTTTCCCCTCCCCTCCTGTCCCCTCCCCTCTTCTTTTCTTTTTTTCCTGACAGGGTCTCACCCTGTCACCCAGGCTGGAGTGTAGTGGCCTGATCTCGCTGCAGCCTTGAACTCAAAGAGCCTCAAACAAGCCTCCTGCCTCAACCAATGTGTAGTTGGGATTACAGGTGTGTGTTTCTTTACACAATGAATAATTCTTTTTCTTGAGGAAGACATTATTACATGAATCTAGAACTTGAAGGAACCTTAGAACTCATTCAATCCTGCCTCCTCTTTTATGTGAGATGCAGACGAGGCCCAGAGAGACCTAACAACTTGCCAGGACCTTCCCAGCTAGTTTGTTGCAGAAGGCGGGTTCCAGCTCAGCATGGCTTTCAGGGTGCTGTCTGTGTGGATGTGAGAGTGAGAAACAACGTGAAAGCATGAATGAGGAGGCCAAGCGTTGCCTCCCCAGGAACACCCAGTGCTAGCTCCAGAATGGGACTGGAGAGGCCCAGGTTGGCCAGGCTGGGGCCTCACTGCAGGCACCCAGAGAGGAAGGATTCCGATGGGCAGATGCTGAGCTAGGGGCTGCATAGGTATTGCCTCGTCTACATGCTGTCAATGAGTTTTCCGGGGGCAGGGACCCCAAGTTGCTCAGGTTTACAGATTAGGAAACTGAGGCAGAGAGAGAGAGGGCGAACAACTCATTCGAGGTTACATAAGTGAAAAGTGGTGGAAACGGGTGACCCTAAGCTGCCCTGTGGCCTCCCCAGCCACGTGCTGATGCACTGCGGGAGTTCATTGCATTGGCTGCTCCCACTGCCTCTCTGGGGCGCCTCCTCAGACTCCCCCAACCACACACACCTATCCCCCCGCCCCCAGACCCCTGTACTCTGCCTTCTCCTGTGACTGTGGCAGGAGCCACTTGGCCCCCGTGGTGCCAGAACCCCTGCTATTGGACTGACTCCAGCTCTTCTTCCACAACTCCTGATGCAGCTCACTCTCGTCCTGCCACCTGCTGTCCCCTCTGCTGGATCATCCCATAAGCGCACAGACACACTGCCGTTTCCCACCCAACCAGAAACGACCACCACCTTCCCAACCCCTTCCCTGACCCTCTTCCCCTCCCACTGCCCCATCCTGTTGCGTTTCTGATGGAACCCCGCACGAGAGTTTTACTTGTCTGTTGCCTCATCCTAATTCTTCTCTTCTTTCCCAAATGCCGTCTCATCAGACTTTTGCACCCCCACTCCACCCAGATGGCCCTTCTCAGGGCACCCATGGCCTCCTGTGGCTGGGTCCTATGGGCAGTTCTCGTCCTCATCCTGCTTGACATGGCGAGTCCTCATCACCAGCGTCCAGGACGCCGGGTGCTCTTGGTCTCCCTCCTCCTTGCTGCCCGCCTTTTCCATCTCCTCTGCTCCTTCTGTTTGCTCTGACCGTGCCGTGCTGGAGGTTCCTGGGCTCTGCCTGGTGCCCCCTTTGTTCCCTGGTTATACCCAGTCCTCTGAGGGGCCTACCCTGTGTCATGGCTTTAAATATGTTGATGACGTTTCTATTTATCTCCAGTGTAGAACTCTTTCTTCCTCTACAATCCACTGCCTACCTGAGTTCCCATAGTGAACAAATCCAACACTGACCTTCTGATTAACTGCCCCACACCACCCCATCTGCAGCCATTCCTGTCTCAGGTAACGGCCACTCCATCTTCCTGCAGCTTAAGTGGGAAGCCCTGGAGCCATTCTGACTCCTCTCCCATCTGGTGCATCAGGAAAGACTGTGGGAACTACCTTCAAATTCTCTCCAGGAGCCAACTGCCTCCCGCCTCTCCACTGTGACCACCCTTGTCCAAGCCTGCATCACCTCTCACCTGCATTCGTGCAGCCACCTCCAGACCCTCCCCAGGCTTCCATCGTTGCACCCTTTAGTCTCTTCCCAGCAGCATCCAGAGTGATCCTTTGAAAATCTCACTTCTCTGCTCAAAACTGTGGTTTCCCATCGCCAGGGATATTAAGGATAAAAGCTACATGCTTCATACCGTTGTCTGCCTGTGATTCCCTAATTGCGTCCCTTTGCTCGCTCACTCTGGCCTGTTGTTCCCTGAACAGCAGTCTGTTCCAGCCACAGCGGCCCCCTTCCCCTTATCTGCCCATGCCTGTCGGCCTTGGCGCTGGCTGTCCCTTCTGCTGGAAGTGCCCTTTCTGCCTTGCTCCTTTGCCTGGTTGACATCTGGTCAATGTCACCTTCTCAGTGAGGCCTACCCTGACCTCCCTGTAGGAAAATGCAGCTCACCTCACTCCCATGCCCCATACCTGATATTGTTTTCCTTGCACTTACCAATTTCTAACAAAGCATATAGTATCTATTCATTATAACATATCTGTATTTTATGGTTTACGTTTCAACCAATTTGAATGTAACCTTTGTGTGGGCCGTGGGTCTTTCTGTGTTTTCTTCACTGACGCACCTTGAATGCTTAGCATGGTCCCAGCACATAGTAGATGCTCAATAAACATTTGTTGAGTGGAACTGAATGTATCGGTACGGTAGGTGGTTTTTAGAAGGGAATGGGTGAACGAGGACCGAAAAGAAATCAAATGTTTTTCAAAGCCAGCCAACACCGTGGTTTCCACGTGAGTCAGTAAGTAGGAAATGGGTGCGACTCTGTGACCTGAAAGCCAAGAAGTGCTCCACAGCCATGCTCTTCACCCCTTTTCTTCCAAAACGGAATACCTCACACAGTGCAGGGTGGACAGAATCACACGGCACAGTCTGTGTGCCTGTCCTCCAGCCTGATACCTGGCCAGTCCTGTCTCATCTACACTCTCATGCAAACTCTTTTTTTTGTTTTGTTTTGTTTGTTTTTGAGACAGAGTCTCACTCTGTCACCCAGGCTGGAGTGCAGCGGTGCAGTCTTGGCTCACTGCAACCTCTGCCTCCCGGGTTCTTGTGCCTCAGCCTCTCGAGTAGCTAGGATTATAGGCATGTGCCACCAACCCAGCTAATTTTTGTATTGTTAGTAGAGACAGAGTTTCACCATGTTGGCCAGGCTGGTCTTGAACTCCTGACCTCGAGTGATCTACCTGCCTCAGCCTCCCAGAGTGCTGGGATTATAGGTGTGTGCCACCACACCCACCCCTGTTTCAAGAATTTGTGCTACAGCTCAGCATTTAGCGGCCGTGGGGAGACCAGACCTCCTGACTCTTCAGCCTGGTAGCATCCTCCATGCCTTAAAAAAAAAAACCAAGACCCTAAATGTATTTAATTCCTGCTCCTCTTCAAACACACCATTGTAACCACATAATACACTGTGTGAAAAGAGAGGAAAGAAAAATCCAAGTCAACAATAACTTGCCAGGCCTTCTGTCCTTGAGCCCCATATCTCGCATCCACCATGCTAACCTCGGCCAGGCCCCTGTCTGGATTCAGCCCGACTTGAGCCGCCGCCTCCTCACTGGTCCCACGGGCCTGGCCCTGCCACTTTCCAATCTGTCCTCCACTTGACATTTAGAGTATTTTTTTAAAACAGCAAATCTGATGAGGAAACTCAGAGGCCCAGGGAAGCCAGGGACTTGCCCTCTGGCACCCTGTCCTGAGGGTAGAGCTTCCTGGCATAGGGTCAGTGACCCCCGAGGCTACCTCCCTGCAGGCTGCAGGAGGGTGAGCGTGGTCAAGAGCAGCAATTCTCATTGCTTCAACCGTCATTGCCTATTTAATGAGCTTCGCAGTGCCCTCAATTTGCTAAGTTAACTTTGGCCATGCCGTCCATGAGAGGTCTGACTGGTGATTTCCAGCTCCCGCTGGGCACCGGGTGCTGCACCGGTTATCCCGAAAGACTGGCACGGAGGGCCCAAATGAACTTGAAAAGCGAAATTAATTAATTTTCATGCGAGTTTTTGATCCCTTTGAGTGTGGTTATTTTTGTGCAAAAAATTATCCCGATGTTTACTTTGGTTTCAAAAGCAATTTATTAAAATTCCTTCCTAAGCTTTAAATTTCAGCTAACAAATATGAGAAGGGCCCCTGGGAATGGTAAGAATAAGGAAGCATTGTGTGTGTGTGCACACCCCAAGGTTGTACAGCTAGAATAGCTGGAAGTGCAGAATGTGGATTCTGTCTGCTCTTTACAGCTAGCCCTCTGCACCTGTAGAAACTGTACTGACGTACAGCCTTGCAGAACCTCCAGCTTCCATGGTGTCAGGAGCCATGGAAAATAGAGACCCACCAGGTAAGGAGGTAACTGGGACACGAGGTTACTGCCTACCTGGTGAGGAAGCTGGAGAAAAGGGCCCATGGGAGGATACTAATTGGGGAAGAGGAGACCTCACTTCCAGTGCTGGGCGACCCACTTAGGGAGGCCCCATTCCATTTACATCTCCACTCAATCTTCCGCCTCCGGGTTTGAGCCCTGGCTTTACAACTTGCTAGCTGTGGACCCCAGGTGGTCGTTCTCTCTGCACCTCAGTCTCTGCACCTCTGTAAAATGGGATGATAATAGTGTTCACCTCGGAAGGTTGTCAGAGGTGTGGAAATTAAGATAATTCACATTGAGTTCTTGGCACGGCTGTGCCTAGCACTGGGTGCAAGCTGAATGTGTGGGCTCCCATCGCGATGTTGTGTCTAATGGCCTGCAGTGGTTGCTTAGCAGCAACGGATTTGCTTGGTTATTTCCTGATTTGGGGGAAATAGATCCGGAGACCAAGGTTCTATGTTATCCCCAGCACCAGGCTGACCCCAGGTACCAGAGAAGTCTCCATGGCCCCAGGCTGCAGAGGACCCAGGTTACAACTTGCTCAAGTAGACCCGGGGTCTAGGCTTATCCTGGTAGACCTTGGTACCAAGCCAACCTTTGTGACCTGAGATTCCAAGACCACCATTGCAGGCTCTAAGCTAGCCTCTGCAAACTCAGGATATATATTCCAAATATCCCCGATTTGGGGGACAGGTCTGTGTGTGGTTTGCAGAGTAACAATATGAAGAAGGAGGTCTTGTTAAGACAGCGTGGTGCGGAGTGCCCAGGTGTGAAATGGTTGTATCAATGGAAGTTGTAGCCGCCTCCTCCCCGTGACATCATCCTCACACGTGCTCAGTGTTAGGCATTTTTCCCCTCTTGCTCTGAATCAGTGTGAGTGAGGTATGCATGCGGGAGGGACAGGCTTGCTTGGCACCCAGCTGTGGTGCATTTAGAGCTCAGCCTCAGCCCTCCAGTAGGACCTTGGGCATACCCTTAACCCCGGGGCTCTGTTCGCTGGCGTGGGGCCTGCGCTCTGAAGTCCGGCTGCCTGGGTTTGAATTTTACCTTCCTCGCACCGTGAGAGGCAAGTTACTTACCTTCTAATTACCTTAGTTTTGTTATCTGAAAAATGGGACCATGGTAGTTCCCGCCTCATGGTATGATCATGTGGGTTAAATGAGAGGATGAGTATAAATTGCTCAACATCCTATGGTAGGTGCTCAATCAGTGCCGGTGCTTATGATTATAGTCAATGTTTGGGCTGTGAATTTTGGTGGATTCTGTGGTGGTGTATACAGCACTCTCTATCAGTGTACCTGCTGCTGTCTGGTGATCTCTGTGCAAATCAAGACCTCTTCCAATTGTGTCTGTAGGGCTTTGTTTCAGCTCTTGTTCTTTTTCTTCATTTGAATCTTTTCTGGAACTCTTGGAGAAGTTATTCTGTTCATGAGATGCTTCACAATCAGAGCACTGTGTTCTTGACCCTCTTAAATCAGAATATTGTGAAAATCCGAATGAGGTAAAAGAAGTTGGAGCTGGAAGATGCCTTAGAAATTATGTACAGTTTTTTAGATTTTTATTTATTTTTATTTTTTAGATAAAAGTTTCCTTTTACAGATAGGAAAACCAAAGCTCAGAAAAATGGAGTGACTTTGCTAAGTCCTTCAGTGAGTGGCACATCCAGGATTAAAAGCTGGCATCAGAAATCCCATGTCAGACATTCATTCTTTTATTTATTCATTTGTTGGGTGCTCAGTGCTTTGACCGGACATCCTGAATGAGGATCAAGCTGAGGTTCGAGGCCGTGGGTTTTGCATACAGAGCTTTCACTGGGTAAATACACAATGCTGAGAAGATTATCAGGGGCACCTGCTCCCTTGACAGCTGAATAAAGAAACATTCCAGTGCCTTCTCTGTGAGCATCATAAGCCATGTCCATCCATACCTGCTGTTTCACTGAAACCCCACAGCAGCCTCTGGAGGGCACCATTCTTATAATTACACCCCTGGATTTAAGAGGAGGAAACTGAGGGTCAGAGTGACTCAGTGACTTCCCTGGGGGCTCAGACGTGGTGGAGACACAGCCCCTTGGCCTCCAAATGCTGCCTCCCACGAGCAGCCTTGCCTTTCTCCACTTGGCACAGTGGCGAGTCCTCCAGTGTATCTGCTTTCACAGGAAGCTTGGGACCAGCTCTGCCCAAGGAGTGTGCCATCTGACCCCTTTTCCTGTCTGCTGCCACTTTTTTTCCAAGTGTTGACATGAGTCTCAGTCTGCCCCTTCCTGGGCCTGTTTGATTTCCCGGGATTTGGTGCTTAGTTATCTGTGTCTTTCCCAAGAACTTCCTGTTTAGCTGGATCCCGTGACTTGTCCTGTCCTGGCCAGCCCTCACGCATTTATTACATGACAGCTATGTGCCACACACCCATGTTCAGTAAGGTGGGAGCCAGCTGCAGGCGTGGTCCACAGTTCCAGACATCTCTGAAGGATGTGACACCAACTTTCAGGCAGAACATTTAGAAAGAGTGAAAGTGAAACAGATCAACCAGCCCATTGAGTATCTATGTGTTTTTTACAAGCAAGAACTGGGGAGGCAATAGTATTTAGAATCCATGATACACTTTTATTACACTTGATAATTCTTTTAGTTCCAAAAGAAAAAAAAAGCCAGGCTTTGGTGACTCTCATGGGCCCTCCATGCCAAGAGTCTATGACTCTGTGATAGATTAAATAATTAACAAGCCTGATTTAATATAACAGCTGCCATGCACCCTCATTTTAAAAGCAGTTGAGACAATATTTACATTTTCTCCATGTTCTCCATTTGCAAGTGTCTTAGTTTGCTTTGTGTCGCTGTAGCAGAATACCACAGACTGGGCAATTTATAGATAATAGAAATTAATCTGGCTCATAGTTCTAGATGCTAGGAAGTCCAAGAGCTTGGCACTGGCCTCTGGTGAGGGCCTTCGTGCTGTGTCATGGTGGGTGGGAGGACAAAAGAACAAAACCTGCTTTGATAAAATCACTCTCGCAATAACTGACGTTCCTCTGATAATAACATTAATTCATTCATGACAGCAGAACCCTCCTGACCCAGCCACCTCATAAAAGGTTCCACCTTTCAACGCTGTTGCATTGGGGATTAAGTTTTCTTACTCAAGTACTTTGGGGGACACTTTCAAACCATAGCAGGAAGTATTTGCTTTCTCGTAACATTTTTTTTAATAATTAATTTTCAGCATTTGTTATATCTGAACGGACATTATAGCAATTTCCATAGCTGTGTCTCTCCTGGCAGATTTTTAAAGTTCTTCCAGCCTGATTCCTCTCTCTGTTTGGGTCCCTGGCATGGTGCCTGCTGGAGAGTAGATACTTGATAATTATCTATTGGGTTCTAAGGGGATCTCTCAAAGGTGGTATTCAGGCACCCACAAGGCAACTCCTATCACAAGAAAGAATGGTGGCCTGGGAATGAGCTGTAAGGTTCCTTCGAACACCAATTCCTGAAGCCTCTTTTATTCATTATTGTTGGGACTTGTTTTTATTTCTGTTTCATTCTACATAGCCCCAGAATCTATATGTGAATACTAGGAAACTTTATCATGGGCTGAGGTGTATTTGAAGTAAACTCTTAACTATGTCTCTGGGATACAAAAGGTGCTTACATTCTCTGTTGGGCAGCGTGTGGCCCCTGGGAATGTAGAGGCACGAGTTTCTGTCTGTTTTCCTGCTGTTGAAATCTGAGTGCTGGAACTGACCTCTTGCTCTCAGATTGGTCTTGAAGCTGAAGGGAACCTGTCCACCCTCCGCACAGGGCAAAGAGCCACGCCAAAAGGAGGAAGTTGGATTGCATCCTGGCACCTGCCAATCGGAAGACTGACAAACAAAAAAATAGTTTTTAGTTAATTTAAAAATTGATCTTCCTACTTATCAGACACAATCACTTTTAAGTACAAGCAGAAAAATGAACTCCATAGCTAAATGCAACGTTTTGTGTCATACTGTTTCACATCATCGCTTCTACCTCCATTCACTGGTCAAAGAAACGCAGAGTTGAGTTGGCCAGTGTGGCGCGGACACAGCCAGGCTCAGACCCTCCCACCAGTGAAGCCAGCGTGAGGTCTGTGGGCTCAGGGGTCCAGTCCTTTGGTCCCCGAAGTGGTAAGCCAAAGACATAGTGATACTAGGTTGATTTCTGCTCCAGAAGGTATGAGATGGGAAATAGGTGACTTGTTTTACCTGGTCAAATAAGACATCGGTAAAATCTAGCATGACTGGAAATTACTTAATGCACCCGGAGGAGACTTTGTGGTCAAATTTTGCTTTTCCTAAAAAATACGAAATTAAATTTACATGTCACTGAATGATATCTGAAAGTCATTTCCTTGTATGTTTGGGGGATCTGCTAGACTCTTATGTCATCATCTTTTGGAAATGGGTATATGTACTTAATATTGGTTAAAAATCATTTATTTTTAACAAAAATTAAATTATGAAAATAATGCACTTAACTGGGTGAGTTTTAGGTTGCTGACTGTTGTGATAATTTCATTCTTACTGAAAATCTGGCAAAGTGTGGTTTGAATCGGACAATCCTTTTGTTTTTACATGGATGTTTTCTATATTTATTTTGTACCTGGAAAAATATTTTTAAAAATTTATTTTGATTTTATATGTGTGGAAAAATATACTGAACAATGTTGACATGCTTATTTTTGTAAGAGATGGGTACTTCTTGTTCCCCTTGGATTTCGGAAGCAAAGCAATGGGACCCTATGCTGCAGAGTCTTAATGGGGTGGGGCAGTGTCCATTGAGGTGTCCTGTTGGGAATGACAAGTCCAGGGCGGATTATGAGGCAGGCATCCTTTGGAGTTTTTCTTCTCTCAGGTATATTTTAACTAAAAGCTATCATTTAACTTGAAGAAATCAAGTCTTGTGAATTGATACGATTGTACTTCTAGAGTCTTTAATGATAACTTGTCTTTGCGGTACAGATTGGCTCCTCGATCTTTCAAAGTTTCATTTAAATGGAAATAAAGGTCTGAAACCAGTGTATGTTTCTGACTTCATCATGCGTGGGTCACCGTTCCTGTAGTACTGCAGGCCTGGAAATCTGCCCACTGACGCTTCTGGCAGGCTGCATCCAGGGCCCGCCCAGAAATGAATCTGGAGTTGGAGGCGGCAGGGAGGGAGTGGTGGGTCCTGCAGGTGGGCGGGGGGTGGTGCAGCTTCAGAGGGTGAGGGTCTCTCCTGTTCCCTCCCTACCAGCTGGCCTTGCCATCCACCTGTGGCAAGGTGGGGGCTGTCCCTGGCCCTGGACCCTGGGTCCTTTCTCACTGGCTGCTCCCTCTTCTGGGACTCCACGCCCACTATCATCTCCTTTCCCCCAATGGTCTCTCCTCCCTTCTAGAACTTTCTTCAGCACACAAGCCTGCTCTCATTGCCCACTCAAAGATGACTTGCTGGACTTTCCTCTTTTCTAGTAGTGCCTCTTTCTCTTTTTTCCCTTAAGGCTAAAGCTCCTCCCAAGAGTGGCCTTCCCCTCCACTGCCACCTCAGTCCCCCTCTCCCTTCCCCCACCGTGGCCCTGAAATAGCTCTGGGGGCCCCACAGCGCTTGGGTTGGGTCAGCACCACGTCACCCTGGGTGCTTGCCTGGCCAGGCCTTGGCAGCGCCTGGCACTGGAGCCTGCCCTGCTCCCTCCCGCACCCTCCTGGCTCCAGGACATCTCAGCCTGCAGCCTTTCCTCCCCTCCCAGCAGCTCCCTTCACTCTTCTTGGCTCACTCTACCTCCTCGTCCCACCCTCCCATGGTGGAGGTCCCCGGCTGAGACCCCAGGTCTCCCAGTTGCCATCAGCGCCACCTCCCAGTGAGAGCACCTGTCTCTGCATGTGTTCGTTTGTCTAAGGACTGGGGAAACAGAACACAAGCCATCCAGCTGAAAACAAACACAACAGGAGTTTCTCTTCCCGTAGTCCTGGAGGCCAGATGTCCAAGATCAAGGTGTTGGCAGGGCTGGCTCCTCCTGAGGCCTCTCCCCTTGGGGTGTGGATGGCACCTTCCTCCTGTCTCTGTACGTGGCCTCTCCTTTGTGTGTTTCTGTCTCCGTTTCCTTTTATATTTTACAAGGACACCAGTCACATTGGATCTGGGCCCACCCTCTTGACCTCATTTTGACTCGATTACAATCTCTTTAGAGACCCCGTCTCTGGCTACTGGAGGTTGGAACATCAGCAGATGCATTTTTTTGACAGGGGTCACAATTCAACCTTTAACATCATGAGTTTCAATTCCATCTCTATGTTGATGGCTCCCAAATATGGGCCACGACCTCTGACCTTTCACTGAACCCCAAACCCAGATATCCCACTTCCTGTTCAGTAGCATCACTTTGATGTAAAATGGGCAAAGCTGAACTCTCACTTTTCCCCTTCAGACCGGCCTCTCTGCTATCTCCGTATTTCTGCTCCAAGGCCTCATGCTCAGGAGTTCGCCTTGGCTCCTGTCTCTCCTGCACATCCTGCAGCAGCAGGTCCAGAGTCTTCTCCGGGGGAGAAGAGCCTAAATCGGGCCATTTTCACTGCCCCCAGCTCCCCACCCAGGCGGCCATCATCCCTCACCTGCACTTCCGCAGGAGTCTCCCAGTGAGCCTCCCTGTGCATTCTCTGACTCGTGTATGGCCTGATCTGCACAGAGTGGTCTCTGAAATGCATGAATCAGATCATGGACCACTGCTGCTCGTCGTTCTAGAAATTTTTATTTACCTTCAATGTGACCGTGAGGTCCTTACCGTGACTCGCAAGATTACCTTTGGCTCCTGAATGCCCCTGCAACTCCCCACCATGCCCTGCCTTTCACCCCTGGGCCAGCACACAGCAGCCCTTGTGCTTTCCTCCAGCCAGCCCAGCCCCTCCAGCTCCGTCACTGTCATGTGTTTCCCCAGGACCTTCCCATGGGTGCCTCTCAGACGAGGCAGCTTCAACAACAGACCTCAGTTCTCTCCCGGTCCTGGAGGCTGGAGTCCCAGATCAAGCTGTCACAGGGCTGGTTCCTCCTGAGACCCCTCTCCTGGGCTTGCAGATGGCATCTTCCCCCTGTGTCCTCACGGGGCCATCCTTCTTTGTCTGTGTCCTCATCTCCTCTCCTTACAAGGACGCCTGTCTGATAGGGTCAGGGCCCAACCTGACGACCTCATTTTACCTTGATTACTTCTTTAAATACCATGTGTCCAAATATAGTCACATTCTGAGGTGCTGGGGTCAGGACTTCAACATATGGATCTTGGGGGAATGCAATTCCGCTCCTAACAGCCCCCCTCTTCTGTGAGTACTTCTTGCAGCCCCCCGCCTTGTTTGTTCCTTCAGTGTGCTCTATTTTCTTCATGTCACTCATCCCTGCCCACGTTTTACTGGACACTTACGCATCTCTTGTCTCTCCCCGTGGACTGTAAGCTCCATGAGTGCAAACACTGCCTTCCTGCCTATACTCCATGGCATCTACACAGCGTTTACAGTGGTGCCTCCCACCCAGCAATCCGTTTTTCTGAACAAGTGGATGAGCTTGTGGTTTGAAGGACTTGAGTCTGAGAGTGTTTGACTTTAGGAGCTGGAGGGTAGGTCTGTGACTGCGCTGGTGAGGACTGCCTGGTGGAGGGGCTGCTGAGTGGGCTCCAGCCAGGAAAGGGTGTGAGGAAAGAGAGCAGCGGTACCTGCCTCCTGTCACACAGTGTCTTGGAAGAATGAATGTGGGGACATATTTCATTTCATGCCATTTGAATAGCTACTAGAATTATCCCCACTTTACAACAGACACAAGTGGCCTGCATTAGATTATTAAGAAAGCCAAAGGAGAAATAAACCATGACATCAACCATTCCCTCTACATGGCCTAATGACTTTCTCTAGCCACGCAAGCATAATGATTGAACAAAGAAATGCCCCTCTCCTTGTCATGAGGTCCTTATTTGATTGTGCTATCCTGTGAGAACCATCAGGTAGATACAGGAAGGGAATCGCTTTGGCAGAAAACCACGAGAACAATGCATTTATGACTGTCTTTAGGTTTCTAGGTAATCACGGTTTACGTGTTCAGACTTACGCCTCTGAACCGTGACGGAACATTCTTTTCGCCAGGCATCCGTGGCCAGGAACATTGTTCCCGGCAGGCCTCTCCCAGCTCTCGGATCACAGATGTGTCTGTTTATTCTCTGGTTGTTTGAATATGTTTATTCTATAGTTGTTTGAACAGTGCTGTGGCCCTGCAGGCTTTTATCAGGCTCTGTTCTTTGTCAGTGCAGATGGAGACTGGAGCGCAACAATTAGATTCCCTTCAGTGATGAGAACCCGGCAGTGCCTCACTTAAGAGAGTATTTCTATTAGTGCTTTTAGCAGCAGTGCTTTGGGTAATGCTTGCTCATCTCAGGAAAGAAAGAAGAATGTCAGACAGGGGAGGGACCCTGGAGATCCTCTGGCCCAACCTTTCTGTTGTACAGAGGCTGAAAGGCACTCATAGCTGCCTTGTCCACAAGAAATGGCATCAGAAAGAAGGCCTTCCTACTCATGTCTGTAATTTTAGCTGTTTCTGGATATTGAATGCCACAATAAATAATAGTGCGTAAGATGTTACATTGAAAAACAAAACCTTGGCCAGGCACGGTGGCTCACGCCGTAATCCCAGCACTTGGGAGGCTGAGGCAGGTGGATCACCTGAGGTCAGGAGTTCAAGACCAGCCTGGCCAACATGGTGAAACCTCATCTCTACTAAAAATACAAAAATTAGCTGGATATGGTGGTGCATGCCTGTGATCCCAGCTACTCAGGAGGCTGAGGTAGGAGAATCACTTGAACCTGGGAGGCGGAGGTTACAGTGAGCTGAGATTGCACCACTGCCCTCTAGCCTGGGCAACAGAGAGAGACTCTGTCTCAAAAAAACAAACAACAACAAAAAAATCCTTTCTGTGTTATTTGCTGATCCTGCCGTATGTCAGAGAAGACTATAGTTAAGACTGTATATAAGAGTAGAGAAAACCATTCCATCCAGAGGCTCAGAAAGTTTACTTTTTTTGCCCAAGTCATACAGCTAGAAATTGACCCTGGAGTTTTAACTTCAACTTTACTGCATTAAAGCCTAGAATTCAAAAACAGACCCAAAGGTGTACATCTTAAAGGAGGCATGCTGTAATTCTGTGCTCAGACTTCCAGTCGCGTACTGACTGGCACTTGCTAAGCATTCATCAGCACATTTTAGTTGGATGCTTATCATGCACCACAGTTCCTGGTGTCATGAACTTATTTTCTGTTTAAGAAAGAAACTTATTTTCTGTTTGTAAACGGGACTTTACAATGCCACGTGATATTGCCGGGTGCAAGTGGGTGTACACAGAGAGGGCACCAACAATGTTTTTGTTATTGTTGTTGTTGTTTTTTGAGACAGAATCTTGCCCTATCCCCCAGGCTGGAGTGCAGTGGTGCGATCTTGGCTCACTTCAACCTCCACCTCCCGGGTTCAAGTGATTCTCCTGCCTCAGCCTCCTGAATAGCTGGGACTACAGGCATGTGCCACTGTGCCCGGCTAATTTTTGTATTTTTAGTGGAGACGGGGTTTTGCCATGTTGGCCAGGCTGGTCTCGAACTGACCTCAGGTGAGCCACCTGCCTCGGCCTCCCGAAGTGCTGGGATTAAAGGTATGAGTCACCACACCTGGCCTCCAGCAGTATTCTTGAGAGGCCAGGAAAGCTTTCCAAAGAAAGTGAAGTCTAACCTGAAACCTAAGTAAGACCTAGTCACATGGGAGGAGAAGGGGGCTCCGTGGAGACAGGCCAGCATGTGAAAAGAAGCAAGGGGCTGAGGAGCTGAAGCAGGGGGCTGGGGAAGGGCATGAGGTTCAACACAGCAGGAACACTGAGTCCAAAGTGGTAGGATGCAGAGATGAAGCCTGTTATGGTCTGAATATGCCCCTGACAGATTCGCAGATTCACATGTTGAAGCCCTAATCCCCAGTGTAATGGTATTAGGAGATGGGGCCTTTGGGAGGTAATTCAGTTATGGGGGTGGAGCCCTCATAAATGCAGTAAGTGCCCTTATAAGAAGAAACACAAGAGAAATGACCTCTCTCCCTTCCATATGAGGACAGGACAAGAAGGCCAAGAAGGTGGCCATCTGCAAACCAGGAAGAGTGGGGACCATGGCGTGCTATAGAGAATACTAAGGACACAGGGCCAAAAAATCAGGTGGCAGAAATCCAGGCTGCAAACTGACTGTTGGTTTTAGTCTTAGCCCTGGACCTTGAACTTTAACCAAGAGACTTAATCTCTCTGAAACGAGGCCTCTGCAGTTTTTTTTTTTTTTTTATCAGCGAAATAAAGATAACTAGCCTTTCCTTACCTTCCACCCAGGGCCACTGTTGTCCCATAAGACCACCTGTGCATAAAAAAGAAAAGCATCCCTTTCTTCTGGCTCTTCAGCTGGATGTCCTTGGGAAGGGGACGTCCTGCACAAGCTTCAGTGATGGCTGCATGAGTTAGCTGATGCTATGTAATGAATTACCACTCCAGCAACTTAAACCAACATTTATCATTGCAGAATGTCTTTGAGATTCTAAGCATGGTTAGTTGAGTGTCTCTGGCACAGGGTTGTTCACAAGGCTGCAGACAAACGTGTTGGCTGGTGTCTCATCTGAAGGTTTGACTGGGGATGGGTCCTCTTCCCAGCACACTTAGTGTTATTGGCAGGACTTAGTTCTGTATTAGTTGGGACTCTTATCAGAGAGAGACAGCACCAGCAGGAGATGTATTTCTATCCATATCTGTATTTGTAGCTCTACCTCGATGTCTTTATTGCAAGGAATTGGCTTGTGCAATTATAGTTATTGGCCTGACAGATCTGAAACCCACAGGGCAGGCCATCAGGAAGGGCAGGCAGGAATCCTTTTGATGCTGCAGTCTGCAGGTAGAATTTCTTATTTCTCAAATGGGGCTGCAATTTTGTTTTTTAAGAACTTTTGGTTGATTGGCTTAGGACCACCCACATTATCCAGGATAACCTCTCTTGTATAAAGTCAACTGATTGTAGATGTTAACCACATCTACAAAATAGCTTCACAGCAACACCTAGGCTAGGGTCATATCAAATCATGGGGACTGTAGCCTGGCCATAAGGACACACCAGCCTGATCATTACAAGTTTGTTCCTTTGGGGATGTGAGACTGAGGGTCTTAGTTCCTTACTGGCTGTCAACAGAGACCACCCTCAATTCCCTGTCAGGTAGCTCCCCACACTCAGCTCACAACACGGCAGGTGGTGAGTCCATGCAAGGCCCACATCAGAATCTTCTTTAGCCTGACCATGTAAGATGCAATGACATCTTGTTTCTCTTGTTGCATTCTATTCATTAGAAGTAAATCTCCGGGTCCCATCCCTACTCAGGGGGAGAGGATTGCTTCAGGGCCATGAGTAGAAGTTGCAATCACAGTGGCCCTACTCAGCATTTCTGGGGAAAGTATCTGAGATGATATGTGTGAAATGATTGTGTGAGCCTGTATGTAAATATTAGCTAGAACCACAGGAAATTGTTTATTTTTCACCTACAAAAATGGCTCACCTATTGTAAATGATTATAGTAAACTAGGGGACTGAGAGGGCCTAAAATGACTTTATAATTTTTGGGGGGACCAGGCAAGAATGAAATCTTGGCTAAATGGCAATTAAAATTAAAACAGACAGAACCTGGGAGTAAACAGGGGAGAGAGAAAGAGCGCGCGCGCGAGAGAGAGACAGGAAGAGGGAAGGAGGTGCTGCTGATTGTAGTAGGTTTACATTGGGCTGATTTTTTTTCTATATATTGTCTCTCTGTCTATTTATCTATCTATCTATCTACATCATCATCATCTATGTGTCATCTATCTATCTATCTAATCTGTCTTGTTGTTTATCTTCCATGTATTAATCTATTATGTATTTTGTACTGATCAGATGCTACACTTTATTTGAGCATATAGTCATGCACCATGTAACAATGTTTTGATCACGATGAACTGCCTATATGATGGTGGTTCCGTAAGATTATAATGTAGTTGAAAAACTCCCATGGCCTAGTGTTGCCATAGCCATTGTAACATTGTAGCTCATTGAGTTTGTGGTGATGCTGGTGTGACCTACTGGGCTGCTGGTTGTCTAAAAGTCTAACAAACATAATTATGTTTGTTATACGTAATACTTGATAATAAACAACTATATTACTCGTTTGTATATTTACTACACTATGCTTTTGATCTCTTAGAGTGTACTCTTTTACTTATATTAAGAAAGGTAACGATAAAACAGCCTCAGGCAGATCCTTCAGGAGGAGTCCAGAAGAAGGCATTGTTATCATCGGAGATGACAGCTCCATGTGTGTTATTGACTCTGAAGACCTTCCAGTGGGACAGGATGTGCAGGTGGAAGACAGTGATATGGATGATTCTGACCTTGTGTAGGCGTAGGCTAATGTGTATGTTTCTGTCTTAGTTTTTAACAAAAAAATTTAAAAAGTGAAAAAGCAAAATGAGAAATTAAAAAATGTAGGAGGCTGAGGCAGGTGGATCACAAGACCAGGAGATCGAAACCATCCTGAGTAACATGGTGAAACCCTGTCTCTACTAAAAATACAAAAAATTAGCCGGGTGTGGTGGCGAGCGCCTGTAGTCCCAGCTACTCGGGAGACTGAAGCGGAAAAATCGCTTGAACCTGGGAGTTGGAGGTTTCAGTGAGCCGAGATTGTGCCACTGCACTCCCGCCTGGGTGACAGAGTGAGACTCCATCTGAAAAAAAAGAAAATTAAAAAATATAACAGGCTTATAGAATAAAGATATAAAGAATATATTTTTGCATTTCTGTATATGTTTTAAGCTAAGTGTTATTACAAATGATTCAAAAAGTTAAAAAATTAAAAAGCTTATATAGTGAAAATGTTATAGCAAGCAGGGGTGAATTTATTATTGAAGAAAGAAAAATATTTTTATAAGTTTGGGGTAGGCTAAGTGTAAGTACACTCTATGATATTCTCACAACAAAACTGCCTAAGAACACATTTCTTAGAATATGTCCCTATTGTTATGCAACACGACTGTATTTAAAATGCAACACAAGGCCAGTGCTTTAGAAATGTTTTGTCTGTACCTTGAGAAATGAATTTGTTCTAAATTTGTAGCACACGGCCTGGGAGATAATAGTGGTGATTGTGTAAGTCAAAAATGACTACCCATAGATGGTACAAAGGAACGAGTTGGATAGAAGAGTTAGGAACTAAACCTCACTGAGAACATCTTGTTTTGTAAATTTGACTTTGTAACAATATGAATATTTTTATGATTATACACCAAAATAAAAAAGTAGTTTTCAAAGTGCATTGAAAAAAGCAAAATAAAACAAATGAATTTCGCTGTGTATTGACTTTGCAGCATAGTAACACACGGTTTTACAGTATTTCAAGTGACTTTAAAACATGGTACCTTGCCTACCCTAAGTAGGATAAACCCTAACAATCAAAAGAACGGCAAAAAAATATTTAAAACTCTGTTCAGGGATCTTGTCTCTGGTGGTAGAGTTGATGTGGTCATTCCTAGACTATTGTATCTGTAATGTGAAATGAAGCAAGTGAGTAATTATGTTGAGAACCAGAATGTTCAGTATTGCTGAAAGGAGATGGGAATGTAAGATCTATGAGGTTAAATAAACACATTGTTGCTCCGAACTTGATTTGGCAATATCAAGCTACACTCATGATGTAATTTCTTTCTGTCTTAAAAACATTTCCTTATTTTTGTCTAGGTTACAGGACTAGGGACAATGAATAATCTTTCAGCAGTGAAGACTGTCACTGTCCATACTGTGCTAAAAACACACACATACACACACACACACACATACAAACAAAACACACAATCTAGAGATCCTTGAAGAAATGGCTGATTTCAGAATTGAGGTAGAAATTGCAGAAGATAAGCTTGAAATATGTTATCCTACCAGAAAGCAGGCAAGCTAGCTAACACACAGGATCATGTCAAAAAGACTTAGGAGCCTGTAGTCTATATAACAAGCCTGTAGTCTCATTACAATTAGTTGTAATAAGAATAATTGGGCTAGGTGTGGTGGCTCATGCCTGTAATCCCAACACTTTGGGAGGCCAAGGCAGGATGTTCACTTGAGTCTTGGGGTTCAAGACCAGCCTGGGCAATGTCCTGAGACCCCAATTCTACAAAAATAAAAAAAAAATTAGCCCAGGATGGTGGCATGCACCTGTGGTCCCAGCCACTTGAAAAGCTGAGGCAGGAGGCTCACTTGAGCCTGAGAGGTCAAGGTTGCAGTAAGCCATGATTGGGCTGCTGCACTCTATGCTGGGCAGCAGAGTGAGACCCTGTCTCAAAAACAAATAAACAAACCAACCAACAAACAAACATCATTGTACTGGAATCCCATTAGTCGTCTAATGATACCAAAACACACACACACACATTAGTCATATTTAGAAAATATCAGGGCACCAATTCACTCTTTTTGGAAGTATAAACAAAGAGAAAGGATATAACATGTACCCTGATTTTCTATATAAAATAAACTGCATATCAGGGGTTGGAGAACCAGAGCTTGAGAGTCAAATTGGGCCTGCTGCTCTGTTTTTGTGAATAAAGTTTTATTGGAACACAGTAGGTTTGTCTGTGGCCTCTCTCACCCTATGGCAGTAGAGCTAAGTAGTTGCCATAAGACCACATGGCCTACAGAGCCAAATGTATTTACCATTGGGCCCTAACATAGGTTGAACCCTGCTTTAGGGTATCTATATATTTGACGGGAGCTATCCTTTTTAAAATATAATTTTTATTTTTAAATTTTGTGGGTACATAGTAGGCATATATATTTATGGGGCGCATGAGATATTTTGATATAAAGGGAACTGTTTTTTAATAGCTGTATTGAAGATAATAAATAAAAAAGGAGTGATAGAATACCACCGACCTGCACCTCTTAATACAAATGGGGGAACAAATTAATAATTATAAATGGTTGCAAACATTATTGAAGAAAGACAACCAGATACTAAGGGCTTTCTGATAGAATTGCACGATACCACCTGTATTAGTCCGTTTTCATGCTGCTGATAAAGACATACCGGAAACTGGCAATTTATAAAAGAAGGAGGTTTAATTGGGCTTACAGTTCCACGTGACTGGGGAAGCCTCACAATCATGGTGGAAGGCAAGGAGGAGCAAGTCATGTCTTACATGGATGGCAGCAGGCAAAGAGGAGGCTTGTGCAGGGAAACTCCCCCTTATAGAACCATCAAATCTCATGAGACTTATTCACCATCACGAGAACAGCACAGGAAAGACCTGCCCCCATGATTCAATGACCTCCCACCAGATCCTTCCCACAGCACATGGGAATTCAAGATGAGATTTGGGTGGGGACACAGCCAAACGATGTCACCACTTATGAAACATTTTTGCAAAAACAACAACAAAAAAAGAAAAATCAAACCTAAATCAGGTCAGACTTCTAAATCTAGCTACCAATCTACAGGAAATATAGGGGACAGAAGAATCTCTTGACTAGCAACACAGGCAAACAGCAAAGTCTTGGACGGTGGGAAACCATGGGACAAACAACTCAATTTCTTCCACAAATACATTGTAAGGAAAAGGGAATGCAGTGGTGGGATGGGGAAGATCTTATGGATTAAGATAGAAAGAAAGCAACGTTGTGAGCAATTACAATTTATGGCTGTTTGTTATCTTCTGATTACAACACAAATACTCTGATAAAACATATGTAAGTGGGGAAATTAAACACATTCTAGATATTTGATAATATCACAGAATTATTGTTAAATTTTAGATGTGATAGTTATGGCTGTGTTTAAAAGCGTTCTTGTCTTTTACAGATGCATACTGGAATATTTATAAACAGTAAAATATCTGGTATTTGCTTCCAAATAATTTGACATAATTGGAAGGAAGTGGGTGGGTGTGTCAATGAAGCAAGATAAGTTCATAATATTGAAGTTGGCTAATAGTTACATGTAGGCTTATCATACTATTTTCTCTACTTTTATGTATGTATTAGTTTTCTGTGGGTGTTGTAAGAAATAATCACAAACTTAGGGACTTAAAACAAGGTTAAATTTATCTTACAGTTCTGTAGATCAGAAGTCCAACATGAGTCTCATAGGGCTAAAATCATGGTGTCAGTAGGTGTCTTAGTCTGTTCTGTGCTGCTATAACATTACCTGAGGCTGGGTACTGTATAATGAACAGAAATTTGTTACTAATAGTTTTAGAGATTGTAAAGTCTGAGATCAAGGGGCTGGCATCTGGTGAGGGTCTTCTTGCTGAATCATCTCATAGCAGAAGTTAGAAGAGCAAGAAAGGGTAAGAGAGGGCAAGAGATCAAACTCAAAGCCTCAAGCCCTTTTATAATCAACATTAATCCATTCATGAGGGTGGAGCCCTCATCACCTAAACACTTAAGGCCTACCTCTTAACACTGTTGCTTTGGGGATTAAGTTTCCAATACATGCCTTTTGGGGGACATAGTCTAGCCATAGCAGTGGGCAGGGCTACATTCCTTTCAGGAAGCTCTGGGGAGAATGTTTCCCTGCCTTTTCCAGCTTTTAGAGGCTGAATATTCCTAAACTTGTGACCCTTTCCTTCACCTTCAAAGCCTCAAGGGCAGGTTGAGTCCTTCTCATGCTGCCTTCTCTTTGGGTTCTTACCAGCCATGAAATATCCTCTGCTTTAAAAACCTCCTGTGGTTATACTGGGCTCACAGGATAGTCCAGGATAATCTCCCCATCTCAAGGTCAGGTGATTAGCAACCTTAATTCCTCTTTGCCATGTAATCTAACATATTCACAAAGTCCAGGAATTAGGATGTAGATATCTTTGGCGGATGGAATTATTCTGCCTACCACAAAATATAAACATTTTCCACAATAGAATGTAGAAAACAATAAACAAAAGTTACCTGAGGAAAAGCATACCCTTCATTTTTTTTCTATAGACTCTGTTTATTAATTGTCTGCACAACCAATTAAGCTTAGAGCAAAAATTGAACATGGTCCACGGTAATGAGGATATTAACTTTGCCTTATTTATGACACCAGGAGGAAAATGCAGATGTTGTAATCTCATCACTATGTAGATTGCACCTAAAGCATTGAATAGAAAGAGGAACCATTATAGGATGATGCTACAGGTAAAATTTAGTTTGCCTAATTTATTTTCTTGTTTTCAAAGCAAAACTGTAATGTGGTGGTGAGTTATATAAAAAGAAGCTAATTGGTAGGAAAAAATCAATTAAAAATAGCACTTTACCATTATAAAACACTTGTACTCATTCTCATTCAACTTCACAACAACCTTTCTGTTAGGCAGGATATGTATACTTTTATCCTTTTGCAGTTGAAGAAGTTAATTGAGACTTTGGAAGTAATGGCTCGTTTTAACTTTTCTCGGTTAACTGGCAAGATGAGGAACGGGACCAAGCTCTTTTGATTCCACTCCACCAAATTGCCTTGGTAACCACCGGAGAAACGCTGGGATGTGTTCAGAATACTCTGTTATTAAGAAAAAGATGCGTGTAAATCCATATTACATTTTCCATAAACACTAGATACAACCAAGTATAACGTTTAAGGTATCCGTTTCATGGTCACTGACGTTGGGATTTCTCCCCAGCAGCCCTTCCTGCTCAGCTCTCACATCAACCTATGAACTCTGTGAACTCCCAGTGCAGCTTTTTATTTTCCAATTAAAATAGAAACAGTGTCACGAAATCCCGTAAGTTTCCTTTTCCTTGTACAGCAGAAGATGGTATTTCCCAGCAATGCCTGCAATTAAGCTGAGGTCATGTGACTGGTTCTAGCCAATAGGTTGCAAGGAGAGTGTCAGGTGTGGCTTCTGGATTGAAATATGGAAGAGCAAGTGTGAATTTTCCATGCTTTTTTTTTCACCCTTAGTGGTGATTTTTGAGGCCACTTGTTGACATGGTAGAGCCCCACGTTGGAAGTGGCTTAGGTCTCACTGAACCACTGAAGTACTATTTAACGCCAGTATCAGAGATGTTAACACCATAATAAGAGTTAACCAATTATGAAACAGTGTGTGTTTCCACTACAAAATCTGAGACTCTTGCAGTGAGCAGGGCTGTGTATTCAAGTTAATATTTCTTTGTTCTACTGTCTGACATCAATGTATCTTATTTGCTTATTAAGGATTCTTATTGCCATTAAAGAAAAAAAATGGCTTGGCAAAAATGAAAATAAACAGAGGCTAAGCAATATTTGTATCTTGTGAGAATTATAAAGACGGGACAAAATAATAATATAACTGGACTAGAAAGATAAGAGTGTGTGCTAGAGATTTGCCGTGTCATGGGCAATTATGCCTAAAGAAAGCACATTGTGCTTGTTGCAGCGAGATTGGTGAGATGTAGGCCTATTCTGACTGTGGACGGCAGCATGCCTTTCCACCCCAGCCAGAGACAGAGGGCACAATGTGGGGCAGGTGACCTATAGCCGTTTGTGTCACTCTAGGGAACTTCTGCTCAGTCAGCCATTCAATTTACCACGCTTACATTAAGACCTTTGAAAACAAGATAAATGGTAAGGAAGTTTTCTCCCAGCAACAAGGCAATACACTGATAATTAGAGTAGATAATCTAACATCTTATGTTTGTGTACTGTTAATGATTTACAAAGCATTTTCTCTTTTAGTGCCTCAGGATGACTCTGAGAGGTGGGTAGAGGGGTTAAACCCCCATTTCCTGGGAGGGTGCCCTCATGTGCTCATTCACCCTCATGTCCCTTCCTGGCTTTACTTAGCACTATACACTCTTTTCTTTGTCCATTTACAGATAACGCTTTGGCAAATTGTTCTCCACGCAGAGGGTGTTAAGCTCAGTTCATAACTTATGAACTCCTGTAGATTCCCCAGCTGCCCTTGCAATTAGTTTGGGACCAACTCCTACCGGCCGTTGACTTAAGATAGAAGGCAGTTGAGAGCCACAGTGCCCTGTCCAAACTTCTCCCCGCTGAGCTGACTGTGGAGGCTGTGTATTCCAGTTGACGGTGTAGCCCACGACCTCTGTCAGCCTTAGGAATCAGAAAGTAGCCATTCCTGTGTGAAGACGCTGACATTTCAGGGTTTATTTTGTGGTTTCATCATAACATATCCTATCCTGATTAATAAAATTACTTACTCTCCAGCCCTTCTAAGTGAATCATTAAGAGCTGTTTCTAAGAATCCTTAGAAACTGGGGCTCTGAAATTGGAATGCTGAAACACTCCAGAACACGATCAGTATCATTTCTACTTTTAACTTTACATGAGTTTTCCCTTAGGCAGAATCGTAGAAAATAATTCTTTTTATCAAAATCCTACATTTACATAGTGTAAAATGTCACTGGTGCTATCAGGCTTATGAGTACTGACAGCGGCAGCTCTCTGCCCCAGCCTTTCTCTCCCAGGTCTGATTCCTTTCTGTGGTTTCCCCTGGCATTTATGTCGATATTTGTAAAACATGTATCCTGCTGTGTCTTGTTCTATTGTTTCAGACATTTTCTATTGACTTTCTGCTACTGCAGATGAGGATTCAGCCGCCTTTTCCCCCTCACCACCACTGCGCCTCCCCCATCTTCTCACATCTTCTCATTATATCACAATTTTTGGCTAAATCTGAATTTACTATTTATTATTTATAACCATGTAAATGTTGCTGACTGCTAGGACAAGTAGTGTGCTTCGAGTACATATATATTTTTTTCTGTGTAAGTTCCTCTTTATTTTTTATTTGCTTAGTTTGTGTACATAGCCATCAATAATGCTTCTCTCCTCATTCAAGCGCCTGTCAATTCCAGTTTCCACATGGCTGAAGGTCATGGATCATTTTCTGATTGGAGCCTGTACTCATGGCACTTGCTCTTCCTCCCACGGTTGGGTCTGACTGGATTGCTCCTCAGCTGCCATCCCAGATCCTGTTTCCTGGAGTCCATGTCTTCCTTCTTTTTGGTTTATACTCTTTTGTGAATGGAGCACACCCTTTTGGAGTTTCCAGAGAAAAGATGCATGAAAGGTGAAACTTTTGATATCTTGCTTATGTGAAAATGTTTGCTGATATTGCTGTGGATAGTTTGGGATAGAAATGGAGTAGAAAATAATTTCCTTCCCAGTCTGTCTCTGGAAGCACACACTGGGAGTGGTCACCCTTGAGGAGGAAAATAGGTTAGGGATGGAGCGAGACTTACTTCACTATATAACCTTTTGCACTATTCAACTTTTAGAAACCATTTGTAGACACTGCTTTATGAAACTTAAAAAGACATTAGTAAACAGAAATCATGAGCAATATGGAGAATATACTGCCCCCAATTTACCATGTGCTACATTATATCTAACATTGTTTTAGTCCTATGAGAAATGCATTTAGTGCAATACAAGAATTTTAGCACTGAAAGGGTTTTCTATACACCAGAAATGGTGTAAGCCCAAACATGATCATACTTGCATGTTATAATGGAAATTCATAACCTTGTTATCTCAGAGATTTTAGAAATTAATGAAGATTTGGAAATTTTAGGGAAAAAGAGCACATGTAAACCAAATTTTGGGTATCAAAGATGGAAGTCAATTGGTCTCTAACAGTCTTCCTATATCCTGAAATTCTTACTGTCTTTACCATTACCATTACTCTCCCTAACAATGCCACCCCAAACCATTTCCACAGAAACCAGGTTGCTTTAAGTGGGCTTTCTTAGACTTTCCCAGTTCAACTAAATAGCAACTCTGCAGAAAGGTAGGCATCTCCATGGGCAATGCAAAACAAGAAAGCTGACATTTGGCTAAGGGCTTACCTGCAACAGTTATATCATGTTACACGAGTTAAGTGAACATATGAGAGGGACATGGTTCAACCTGTATCTTCTGTGAAATGCTCTTCTTGTTGTTACATAATATTTTACATGTTTATGGGGTACCTGTGATATTGCATTGCATGCACAGACTGTGTAATGATCAAGTCAGGGTATCTGTCACCTTGAGCATTTATCATTTCTACGTGTTGGAAACATTTCAAGGCCTCTCTTCTAACTACTTCGAAATATACAGTACACTATTTCTAATTATAGTCTTCTTACTCTCCTCTTGAACATTAGAACTTATTTCTTCTATGTAACTGTATGTTTTCATCCACTAACCAACCTCTCTTCATCCCCTTCCCACCCATACAACCCTTCCCAGCCTCTGGTGTCTATCATTCCACTCTCTACCTCCATGAGATCAACTTTCTTAGCTCCCACATATGAGTGAGAACAGGTGATATTTGTCTTTCTGTGCCTGGTTTATTTCACTTAACATAATGACTTTTGGTTCCCTCCATGTTACTGCAAATGACATAGTTTCATTCTCTTTTATGGCCACATAGTGTGTGTGTATATATATATCTCTCACCATGTTTTTAATGTGATATGTTTCTTTTTATAAAAAGCTCTCAGCCTTGTCCTTAGGCATTAGAACATTTAAAAACATCTATCTATCTTATCTGTCATCTATCTGTCTACCTAATCTACCATCTATCTATCTATCATCTATCTATCTCTATCTGTCGACTATCTATCCATCTACCTTATCTATCTATCATCTATCTATCTATCTATCCATCCTACTCCCTGCCATGGTCAACCCAAGAGCGTTTTAAATTATACAGATAATCTTTGCTAATCCTTCCCGCGTTTCCCAGTAATTGTGGGAGAAAATGGCCAAGGAGGAGCCTTCAGTGGACACATACATAAAATAATTTAAAATGTTTGCAAAAGGTAAATTCCCATAATCTAGCAACAGAGTGGTTCTTCATCTAGAGAGTGGTTCTAAACTCAGGCTGAACATTGTAATGACCCAAGGACCTTGAAAAATACTGATGCTTGGGTCTTTCCTGAGAGATTTTGATTTAATTGGTCTGGTTACATCCTGGCCATCAGGAGTTTTAAAAGCTCTCCAGGTGATTCTAATGCAGCCAGGCCTGAGAAGCACTGCTCTAGGGAGGATACTGACCTCTAGAGATGAAAGTGAAAGAGGTCATTATTTATCTCTGACGGATCATAGACACTCCTATCTTCATATGTTTATTTATTTGGCAATATAGATTTTCCATTAGTTTTTCTTCCATGTAATAGGCTTTATCTCTTAAAGCAGTTTCAGTTCACAGCAAAAGTGAGAAGGTACAGCGATTTCCCATACACCCCTCTCTCCATCCATGGATAGCCTGCCCTACTATCGATGGCCCCCAGCAGAGTGGTGATGCATTTGTTACAATCAATGAACCTACACTGACACATCGCTATCACCCAGAGTCCACAGTGTACATTAGGGTTCACTCTTGGTGCTTTGTAAATTCTATGGGTTTGGACAAATGTAAAATGACATGCATGCACCTTATCACACCATGCAGAATAGTTTCACTGCCTTAAAAATCTGTGCTCTGCTTATTTATCCCTCTCTCTCTTCTGGCCCCTGGTAACAACTGATTTTTTTGATAGTCTCCTTAGTTTGCCTTTTCCAGAATGTCATATGGTTGAAATCATACTAGATGCACCCTTTTCAGATTGGCTTTCTTCACTTAGAAATGTGCATTTAAGTTTCCTACCTATATTTTTGTGGCTTGTTATCTCATTTCTTGTCTTTTCATTCCTGAATAATATTCTCTTGTCTTGAGGTACCACAGTTTATCCATTCACCTATTGCTTCTAAGTCTTGACAATTATGAATAAAGCTGCTATAAACATCTATGTGCAGTTGTTGTGCAGACGTAAGTTTTCAGTTCCTTTGGAAAGATACCAAGGAGTGTGATTGCTGGATCATAGGGTAAAAGTATATTTAGTTTTGTGCAGAACTGCCAAACTGTCTTCCAAAGTAGCTGCACCATTTTGCATTCCCACCAGCAATGAGTAAAAGTTCCTGTTGCTCCACTGTCCACCAGCATTTGGTGTTGTCAGTGTTCTGGATTTTGACCTTTCTAATAAGTGTGTAGTAGTATTAATTATTTATTTACTATTTGTTGGATTTTTTAAACTTATTTTATTCAGGGGTACAAGTTCAGGTTTGTTATAGAGGTAAATTGCTAGTTGTAGGGGGTTGCTGTAAAGAGTATTTCATCACCTAAGTAATAAGCATGGTACCTGATAGGTAGTTTTTCGATTCTTACCCTCCTCCCACCCTCCACCCTCAAGTAGGGCCCATTGTCTGTTGTTCCCTCCTTTGTGTCCATGTGTACGCAGGGTTCAGCTCACACTTATACGTGAGAACACGTGGTATTTGGTTTTCTGTTCCTGTGTCAGTTTGCTGAGAATAATGACCTCCAGCTCCATCCACATCACAGCAAAGGACATGATTCCATTCTTTTTCAGGCTGCATAGTATTCCGTGGTGTGTATTGTATGTACTACATTTTATTTATTCAGTCTACCATTCATGGTCATTTACATTGATTCCATGTCTTTGCTATTGTGAACAGTGCTTCAGTGATCGCATGTGTGCATGTGTCTTTATGGTAGAATGATTTATATTCCTTTGGGTAGGTAGCCAGTACTGGCATTGCTGGGCTGAATGGTAATTCTGTTTTAAGTTCTTTCGGAAGTCACCACATTGCTTTCCACAATGGCTGAGCTAATTTACATTCCCAGCAGCAGTGTTTAATCATTGTTGGATTTAATTCCTACTTAAAAAGAATACATGCTAAATGCTCTCCAGACTTAATTAGTGTTGCATTTTTGGTATTACTTGTCTTTCATCTACGTTTTCAAATTAAAAAATGAAGTATACATGAAACTTGAAACACCCGTACAGTTTAATGAATCACTATAAGGCGAATGCAGGAAACCATAACCTGGTCAACCAGCACTTAAAGCTTGTTTCATGCCTCGCCTGAAAACTCCTGATTCTTTTGATAATCCATTTCTTGCCTTTGTAGTTCTGCCTGTGCATGTACTCCTAAACAATCCAGTCGTTTCCTTGTATTTAAAAAATCGTTTAGCTTTGTAGCTGTAGTTTACACTGTAAATGTAATGTTTCATTACACTGTAATGAAACTGTAGGATGTTCCATTGCGTGAATGGAACCTCATTGACCCTCTCTATTGTTGATGGACATTTTCATTGTTTGCATCTATTGGCTATTATGACCGATGTGCTTTGAACCGTCTTGGTGATGTCCCCAGTGCCCAAATACACTAATTTCCTTAGAGCATACGTTCCTGGTGTGGCATTGCTGGGTGATGCATATTTTCGACTTTAATACAAAACACAAATGGGTTTCCAGATTGATTATGCTGACTTAGCCCCACAAACAGTATGCTGACTTAGCCCCACAAACAGTATATGAGCGGTCTCATTGCTTTAAATGCTTCATAGCCCTTGGTATTCCCAGTTCCGTAGTGTTTACCAGTATGGTGGGTGGGTAACAGTGTGTCCCTAAAGTTTTAATTTGAGTTTCCTCAATTAATAAAGAGACTCAGAATATGCAGCGAATGCTTCTGTTGCACTGTGTTATATCCCCTTGGCTCACCATCTGTTTCTTGGGTTTTCTTTGCTGTTCCTTTTCTTACTCCTTGCGATGGGTTCTCAGCCCATTCATTTCAGCCCTTCTTCCTTTCTATCTGTGTATTCAGGGCTATGTGTTTCTTCCTACACACAGCTTTAACTGCAACCCGCAAGTTTTGACGTGTAGTATTTCCACAGACTTTCAGTTAGGTAACGTTTATTATCTAACTGATGAGGATTTCTCAGGCATGTGCATTAGATGACATTTGTTTATTCATGGTATTTATTTTTACTATTTTTTTGGTCTGCCTGTTCTGTCAATTACTGACAGAAAAATGTTAAAATTCTCCCATAAATATTGTGGATTTTGCTTCATATAGTTTGAAGCCAAGTTATTGGATATATATTAATTTAAAAGAGTTCTATCACCCTGGTCAGCTGAGTGCTGCATCATTGTGAATGACCCATTTTAACTCAAGTAATGTTTTGTGCCTTCCACTCTTGTTGATTTTAATATATCAGCTTTATCTTTCTTATTTTTTGCATGCTGTATTTTTCCCATCCTTCAATGTTCAACCTTAGTATATCCCTATATTTTACATGTGTCTTTTGTAAATAGCATACAGTGAGATTTTTTCTAATCCAACAGTTTTTATGCCTTTTGAGTGAAGTATTTAATTTGTTTACATTTAATATAATTATTGACATATTTGGATTTTCCATTATTTTGAGCTTTGTATTTGTATTACCTGTTGTGCTTCCTTTTTTCTCCCATCTTGATTTATTTTGGGTTTAGTTAATTATTTTTGTCCCTCTAATAGTTTGGAAATTGTGAACTCTGATTCTATTGCTTTAGTGGTCACTCTGAAACCACACAACCATAATTCTTTGATAAAAATCTAGAATTAATCAATGCCTTTATCCTCTTCTTGGTTCATACAAAGAGATTAAACATGTTAATTATAGTTATTCTCCTCCTGACACGAGTTAATGTTGTCACATATCATAATTCTCTCATTTCAACCCCATTAATTGTTATTATTATTATTTTATAGGTAATGTTTGCTTATCTTTGCCCATCTCAAACCTTCCATGTGGGATTGTTTTCCTTCTGCAGAAAGTATCTCCTTGAAAATTGATATAGGATTGGAAGTTAGCAGTTGTTTTCTTTTAGGACATTGAAGATTTCATTCCAACCACCCTTTGGCTTCCATTGTTGCTGCTGAGAAACCAGCTACTGGTCTGTCAGTTCTTTGCATTAAGATTTTTTTCCCTTGTCTGGTATTCTGCATGTTCACTATAGATATGGATTTATTTTTATCTCCTCTTTGTGGGAATCATTGAACTTCTTGAATTGCCGATATGTCCAAGGCTGTCTTTTATAATTTGAACTTAGGGAGCGTGGGCGTCTTGGAATCTGTATCTGAAGTCTTGCAAGCCTGTTTTGCCATTTGTTATTCTTCCCCATAGTGCCTTGGGTCCCTGTGTAGTTGACTTCCTTTGATTGGGCGCTGATCATTGCTCTTAAAATTACTTATGGGATTCCCTGAGGCCTAGGATGAAAGCACCTGCCTTCAGCTCTGAGGCCCACTCCCTAGGCACGGAGGTGCACTACCTTTTGGTATACTGCAACTTTACAGCTTGAGGTTTCTCGGAATGCTCCAGTGTAGTGGATCTGGGCTTCAAATCTGCCAAGCACCTGCCCACTTTCGGACATATTTTCTCCTTTCTTGTTTTTTTTATATTGCACTAAGCACCAAAGGCAGCATTACTTCACAGCTGTTTGTGGGTGAGAGGAAACAAGCAGGCTCACCCCAACCCTAATTGTGGAGCTGTGTATGGTTGCAGTGAATGTGCTGGGATCCTAATAGACTCACAAACTTTACTGGGCCCTGAGTTTTAATTTCTGTCCCTCCCAACTCTGTGAGTCTATCAAAATAAAGCTTTATCTTGCAATCTGGAGTGGCTGAAGGTAAAGGGGATCAAGCATTTCATTGACTTCTCTGGGGTCTTGCTTTCCTTTAGGTCTAGGCTTGGTCATTCATCACTATGTTGTCAACTCTTCAATGCATTTAACAAAATGTAAAAAACATTTAGACAGCATTTTAAATTATTTCCAGAAGATTATTGATCTCAACAATTTAGCCCAGTATTGTTCAAGTATGTTCTGTGGGGATGGAAATGTTCTCTATTTGAGTGTCCAATATGGTAGCCACTGCCTTCTGTGGCTATTGAGCACCAAAAATGTAGATAGCACGCCTGATGAATTAAATTTTTTATTTTACTTGATTTAAAATTTACATAGCCACATGTGGTTGTGGCTACTATATTGGGCAGTGCAGCTCTAGTCCATAAACAGTTACCAGAAATGAGAATGCCTTTATTATTTAGATTTTCTTTGGTTGAGCAGATAACTGTCTGCAATGCATCTAGTCCAACTGCCAGAATCTTGGTGAAGCATAGTGGTATTTTTGGGTTTATTTAAATTTCCTATTCATATAGTAAGGCTGTATTCTTTGTATAAAACAGAAGAACATTTTTGTTTTATTAAAAAATAATTGATTTATTTAGAGACATGGTCTTGCTCTGTCATCCAGGCTGAAGTGCAGTGACATGGTCATAGCTCACTGTACCCTTGAACTTCTGGGATGCTCCCACCTCAGCCTCCCAAAGCACTAGGGGAAAAACGTCGTTTTAAGTATCACCATAATGAGTAGGTAGAATGCCATTTCTTAAGATGAGTCACATTAAGCATAGCAGAGATACATACTTTGTGGACTTTTTTGGTGACAAACTTAAATACAATAAACTCCAGTTTGCTTGTCATTCCAAGGCCAACCTCAACAACATAAGCCCTGTGCTTAGTCTTAGAGAAATATTGATGTAGAGAAATAAAAAAAGCAAAGCAACAAAAACATGAATGGAGTGATTTTCCACCTGGCTGGCTGCTTCCACACCGCTCACCCGGTGAGGCAGCAGTAGATGTGTGGAGGAGGGCGATGACGTGTCCTGCGGCAAGAGTGTCTCCCTCTAACAGTCTCACGAAACTCTGTTGCTTCCTGCTGGGAGAGGAAAACAGCTTGAGGACAGGGTTTTGTCTCACGTGTTTGTTCCACTCTGCAGAACCAAGCTTTGAACTGTACTTCACGCACCATGGGTGCACAGAAAAGATTTTCTGGGTGAAACTATTTTGGTGCCATTGTCTTGTAATTATTAGAAAATCAGAAACAGTACAGAATTATTATTTCCTCCAGTATTCTGGAGGATCCTACACTTTGCAGCACAGCAGCTGGCGTTGGCTTGGCTACAGTCTCCTCCCTTCTTGTTTCTCTGGTAACAAATGCTCACCTCTGTTGACAGGGTGATCCAGTGCTGGCCAATCAGGGTGCCTCACTCCCCGCTCCCTGACCCGGGAATTGTTCATGGATGGCAGCTTCGTGCAAGCCCAGATCAGAGTCCTTCTTTGAGGCTGTTCTTACCAGAATCTCAGGAGGCCCCACATGTGTCTCTCAGGGAGCCACAAGAATGGGGGCCAGCTGCTTTCCCCTGTAGCCCTCCCATTTGGAGAAGGCCTCTCAGTAGAAGGAGAGAAGGACACCAAGCAGGGAGGCAAGAGGTGCGGGTGATGGCAGAGAGGGTCCCACTGGTGTCCAGTCCCCAGTCCCCATCGCTGAGGCCCCCAGAGCAGGCCAGATTCTCTAGTTCTTCTTCCAGTTCTTTGAACTCTGCTAGTGTCCTTTCAACAAGTTAATTTTCTGTTATAAATGATCCTTAATTGGGTTTCTGCCACTTGCAACAAATATCTTGTATCCTAAACGGTTAAAATGAAAAGTGTGTGTGTTGGGGGCACATGTTCGGGGGAAAAATTCCCACCAGCTTTGCAATCAGCTGAGGTGGGTAAGCACATTCTTCCCCATGCTCTTCTAGTGCAATTCTTTTGTCCCTCTGTTGCTTCCATAGTTTTTAGTGGACATTATCCTAACATTCAAATACCAAATGCATTTCTCATCCAAGATGAGCTGTGTCACCAATGAACAAGAAGAGCACCAGCATCGTGATTTTGTTTTTTTAAACAGAACTTCCGGGCACAGAAAATAACAGCACCCTGTCCAAATTTAGGGCCACACTGTCATCAAGGGATAATCAGTTTTTTTTTTTTTTTTTTTTTTTGAGACAGTGTCTTGCTCTAGAGTGCAGTGGTGTGATCTTGGCTCACTGCAATGCACTCTGTCTCCTGAGTTCAAGCAATTCCCCTGCCTCAGCCTCCTGAGTAGCTAGGACTACAGGCGCACACCACCACACCTGGCTAATGTTTGTATTTTTAGTAGAGAACAGGTTTCACCATGTTAGCCAGGCTGGTCTCGAACTCCTGGCTTCAAGTGACCCACCCACCTCTGCCTCCCAAAGTGCTGGGATTACAGACGTGAGCCACCACACCTGGCCTAGTTGTTGTTTTCATTTGCCCAAGACATACTGTTCTGTTCCTCCCCTCAGTCCCTCTGTCTGCAAGTGAAACATTATCTTTTTAACCTAAATACAAGAAACATGATTAAAACTCAGTAATGGACATGGTCACCAAAAGTTCATGGCAGCATCTTTCATACTAGCCCTGAAGGGGAAACAATCCAAAAAGTCTAATGGATATATCGTCATTTGTTCATACAGTGGAATACCACCCAGCAAAGAAAAGGAATGAACCAGCTCCACATACACCATTGTGGGTGAATCCCACAAACGTGACTTAGAGTGAAAACCAAACAAATAGAGAGAACAAAATGTGTTTACATAAAGTCCCCAAACAGGCAAAACTAATCAGTGGTGTTGGAAGTCTTGACTATGGTCATTGTCCCTAGCCTGTGAGAGGAAGGGAGTTGGAAGAACTTGCAGGGACGAGGTGGGAGCAGGGCTTCTGGGCTGCTGACCATGTTCCATGATGTGATCTGGGCAGTTACCCACGTGTGATTACTTAGTAGGAATGTATCAGTTTGTGTGCTTACAGCTTGTGAACTTTTCTGCATGTGACTTAAGAATAAAAAAGTCTGAAATAAAACCAGTACTCTGGAGGGAAAAATACCACAAGGAATGAGAAGTGCCTGGGAAAAGCTCCCTTGACATTCGCCAAGGAGAAAGCAAATGCAAGTTGGATGGGATAGTGGCTAAACGGAACTCATAGGGGAGAAACGATTGGCATTGAGAAGATGAGTTCTTTCTCTGGACTCCCTCGGAGCTTTGATATTGGCTTGTCATTGGAATTTGGGTGGCAAGACCGCTTTATGGTAAAGACTGAAGTTCTTCAAAAGATCTCCAAATAACTCAGCCTTTTGCTAAACTTCTGAAAAATGAACAATTAATCAGTTCTTCAACCCTCAGAAATTGTAAAAGCCAAGATGATTTAGATAAACCAGGAAAATCAGAGCAGAAGAGACAGTTATGGCATGTGAGAAACCTGTTCACTACTCGAGTTGGCCCTGATGTCAGGCCAGGAATACAGAGCGAGGTTTGCCATTGTTGTATCCACCAAATGCTCTTCTAGTCCAAATGCAAAATGGTGGTCTCTGTTTAGACCTGAGGTACAAAGAAAACATTTCAGGGCTGGGCACAGTGCCTCATGCCTGTAATCTAGAACTTTGGGAGGCTGAGATGGATGGATTGCTTGAGCCCAGGAGTTCAAGACCAGCAATGGGTAACATGGCAAAACCCCATCTCTACAAAAAAACCACAGAAATTAGCCAGGTGGGTTGGCATGCTCCTGTAGTCTCAGCTGCTTGGAGGGCTGAGGTGGGTGGGAGAGTCACTTGAACCCAGGAGGTCGAGGCTGCAGTGAGCTGTGATTGTGCTACTGTACTCCGGCCTGGGTGACAGAGCAAGACCCAGTCTCAAAAAACCAAACAAAAAACATTTCAGAAGGGTCTTCTTCTCCCCATGCAAACTGCTAAGCCAACAAGTGCCACAGGGGTACAGATGGAAGGGACCTCTGCTAATCCCTGAGAGAGATCAGCTGGGGTTGCTATTCAAAGTTAGCGTATACTGGGAAGCTTAGAAACAAGAGAAACGTGTTTCTCACAGTTCCGGAGGATGGAAGTCCGAGATCAGGATGCTGGCATGGTCAGGTTCTGAGGAGGGATTTCTTCCGGGTTGCAGACTACCTACCACCTTCTTGCTGTAGCTTCTCATGGTGGAAGGGGCAAGGCAGCTCTCTGGCTTCCCCTTTATACAGGTGCTAATCCCATTCATGAGGGTTTGACCCTCATATCCTAGTTACCTCCCATAGGCCTCGCCTTCTAATACCATCAACTTGGGAACTAGGTTTTAGCATCTGAATTACCGGGGAGAGCACACAAACGTTCAGACCTCAACAGGAAGCAAGCCTCTTGGGCCCCCTGCTAGCATTCATCTGCAGCTGGGCACTCTGTCTGGTTCTCTGACATAACTTGTACAAAAAGCGCACTCCTTCCCTCCAGCAGCTGCTCCTCTTCTTCTTCAGACCCACCCCCCCCCAATCAGGGGATCCTCAAGATTCATGGAATTGACCACTGGGTTGCATTGTCAGCTCCTTTCTCCCCATCCTCCACTGAACTAGTCACCAGACTCACCTCTCGCCTCATCTCAGGAATAGTGGTTCTCATCCTCAGCCCACGCTCAAGCTCCTGGAGAGCTTTGGAGTCACAGACACCAGAGACTCTGATTGAGTTGTTCTTGGGGTTGTAGCATGGGCCTTAGAAGTCCTCCAGGTGATTCTGATGTGCAGCCCAGGCTGAGAACCTCCACTGTGGAATCAGCCTCTTTCTCTGTGCCACTGAGCTGATGGTCCTCATTTCCTCCCTCATTCTCTCTCCTCCGCACTATAGCTTCCTAACTGGTCTGCTTATGTCCAGTCTCCCTATTCTTGTTTGCTTATCCTGAACTGTTGATATCCTAATCTAAAACTCTAACCCTGACGTTCAAAGCTTTCCAGAAGTTAGTTTCTGCCCACCTTCTGAACCTCACCTTGCTCTGCCCACCCCGTGCACCCACACCTGTAGGTGCACAGGTCTGATCCCCTTTCACCAACCTGCTGCACCTTCCTGTTGAAGCTCTCTTCTGTCAACACCCAGCTGGATCTCCATACCTCTGGGAAAGCTTCCTGGATCATTCAATTATTTAACAAAACTCTTCCTTCTCCACTTCCTTACAGCATGTGTTAAAAAATTTAAAAAAAAAAATTAAATAAATAGAGACAGGGTGTCACTATGTTGCCTTGGCTGGTCTCAAACTCCTGGAATTAAGTGATCCTCCTGCCTCCCAAAGTGCTGGGATTACAGGCATGAGCCATCACATCCGGCCAAACACAGCACATTGCTAACGTCCAGGAAACATAGTCTGCCCTGCGTTCCGTATATGTATGAATTTGGGCCCCATCCACTGCATATGATAAACGACCTTGCCTCCTCTGAATCTAGAATGGCAATGAAATTCCACTCCTGGGAGAATTGAGAAGTAGCTGCTCAAATAATTTCTTTATTCTGTAGTTCAGATGAAGAACCCAGCTGAAAACAACCTTTTTTTTCTTTTTGATGGAGTCTCGTTCTGTCACCCAGGCTGGAGTGCACTGGCGCCATCTAGGCTCACTGCAATCTCCGCCTCCCAGGTTCAAGCAATTCTCCTACCTCAGCTTCCCATGTAGTTGGGATTAGAGGTGCATGCCACCACGCAGGGTTAATTTTTGTATTTTTAGAAGAGTTGGAAGGCTTTCTTTAATGTGGATGTCCTGTGACTTTAAATAAATGAAATAATATATTCTGAACCTGAATTCTAGAGGCAATGGGATTTGAATCAGTGTTGGAACATTCTTTCCATACCCTTTTCCCCTTTTTTTACTCCACTCTAAAGAGTACCAGGTAAAAATATTCCATTTCACTAGCTCCTTTGCAGCTAAAGGGCTCTTGACACAATTCTGGCTGATGAGATATAGGCAGAAGTCCCTGGGGGAGGACTCTCCTGTGCTTTTCCTCTTCTGTCTTCCTGAAATGTAGATGTAATAGCTGGAGGAGCAGCAGCCATCTTTTCACCTTTAGACTCACGTGATGATGATGATGAAGCTGAAGACCGTAAACACCTTGTGAGCAGATTTGTTGGCTTTGGGCTTTTACCCTTAAACTCGATGTTATGTGAGAAAATTAACCTCGTTATTTGTTGAAGCTACCCTTTGTCAAGTTTTCTGTTTGTGTTAAAAAAAAAAAAAAAGCCTTATACCTCCATGCTCTCTCACTCACCTGGGAGAGTGTTCTTAAACTAGCCTGCTTTAAGTTCATACATTAGAAACAAAGGTGCACTCTTAACAGCAATAAGATAATTAGCAAGTCTTTTATTTCCTGCAGTTCATTTTCCTTTCACCTTTTATAAATTTCTTGCACTCATTAAAAGAACCTGCTGAGAACTTATTATCAGCTGAACTCTGGACATAGCATAGTGAGCTGGCCGCACAGCATCACTGGCAGTGGTATGCTGATAAATGCTTGAGGGTAAGGAGACCTAGTTTGAGCATTTGTCAATTTCTGGGATGTAAACGCTCCCACCATGGTTGAGCCTCTAACGGAGACCTCGCTGAAGGGAGATTTAGGAAGAGATATTCTCAGTTGGTTCTTGGGAGTCCCTGGAGCCGGCTTTACTACCCCCTGAAGACAGTGCCCTAAGAGAGCAGAGCAGAGCCCTTGCTAAAATCATTTTCTTTTCTTTCTTTCTTTCTTTTTTGAGACGGAGTCTTGCTCTGTCGCCCAGGCTGGAGCGCAGTGGCACCGTTTCGGCTCGCTGCAAGCTCCGCCTCCCGGGTTCACACCGTTCTCCTGCCTCAGCCTCCCGAGTAGCTGGGACTGCAGGCGCCTGCCACCACACCCAGCTAATGTTTTTGTATTTTTGGTAGAGTTGGGGTGTCACCGTGTTAGCCGGGATGGTCTCGATCTCCTGACCTTTCCGCCCGCCTCTGCCTCCCAAAGGGCTGGGATTACAGGTGTGAGCCACCGCGCCCCACTGCTAAAATCATTTTCTTAAGGGTGAGCCTTCGACTAGGGCTTCTCTAGGTAAAAGTCTTTTGATGGGTACATGCATCCCCAGGGCAAATAGCTAGGAAGCTGAGCAGGTTTGGTCATAGGTCAGTGGCTTTCCTTTCCCTTGAATTCCCCAAAAGTCTTGGCAAGAGCTCCATAGCCTTCCCATTTTCTTGTGTGTGTGTGTGTGTGTGTGTGTGTATGTGTGTAAAATGCTGGTTATGAGACATACTATCCTCACTCTAGTTTATTTTTTGGGGGGAATTTAATAGACCCATTTTTTTTTTTCGTAGAGTTATGTTTGATCATCAATCCTGGGCTGATCTGGTGTGTTTAGAATTAAGATGAATTATTTCTACCTTTAATCAGCTATTAATAATGTAACATTTCTTTTTGCTGAAGTTTATATAAAGAGTTCTCTT
>NW_012117154.1:3288784-3302500 GCF_000951035.1 Colobus angolensis palliatus
TTTTTTCGTAGAGTTATGTTTGATCATCAATCCTGGGCTGATCTGGTGTGTTGAGAATTAAGATGAATTATTTCTACCTTTAATCAGCTATTAATAATGTAACATTTCTTTTTGCTGAAGTTTATATAAAGAGTTCTCTTACCAGGGAGCATCTGAGCCAAAAGAAGCCTGCCACTCAGTGTTGCCAAAGGCAGACTTTTAGTGATGCTAACTAGGGTGCCTCCCCTCTGTGTGTCCTCACCTTCCCCAATCCCACCCACCTGCTTGATATCTTAGAACTTGCCTATGCACATGGGTTGACCCGTTGAGAGCCTGATTATGCTCACGTAAAGTCACAACTTCACTAATTAGGCCCCATTGACTAGGGATTTGTCATACCTCAATGTGTTTAGCTCATGCTTTTTGTTATATTCTGAAGGGAGTGTTTGCTAAGCAAATTAATAGTGTAATCAAGATCCCAGGGAGAATGCTTAAGAACCAAAGCCAATTTGCAATAGAATATAATTGATCATTGAGATAAATAGCGTAGGATCTTTCCTGAGAAACATCTCTTTAGGCAAATAATCTCAGTTATTTGATATGCCTAGAAATCATAAAGACCTTCTTTGGTCTGAGTGTTGATACGGGTTGGATTTGTGTCCCTGCCCAAATATCATGTCAAATTGTAATACCCAGTGTCAGAGGAGGAGCCTGGTGGGAGGTGATTGGATCATGGGGACAGAGCTCCCTCTTGCTGTTCTCGTTGTTAGTGAGTGTGTTCTCACAAAATCTGGTTGTTTAAAAGTGTGTAGCAGCTCCCCATTTGCTCTCTTCCTCCTGCTCCTGCCTTGTAAGATGTGCCTGCTTACCCTTTGCCTTCTGCTATGGTTGAAAGTTTCCTGAGGCCTCCTCAGCCATGCTTCCTGTACAGCCTGTGGAACCATGAGCCAATCAAACCTCTTTTCTTTATAAATTACCCAGTTTCAAGTATTTCTTTATAGTATTGTGAGAACGGACTAATATAAATGTGCTCCCCCAAAGTTGATGTGTTAGCAACTTAACCCCCAACTGCAAAGTGTTGAGAGATGGAGCCTAATAAGAGGTGATTAAGTCCTGAGGGATCTGCCCTCATGAGTTGATTCATATTGTTATCATGAAAGTGGTTAGTTATTGTGAAAGTGAGTTGTTATAAAAGCAAGTTTGGCCCCCTTCCCCCTCTTGCTCTCTTGCTCTCACCCTCTCTTGCCCTTCTGTGTCCCACCATGGGATCACACAGCACAAAGGCCCGTACCAGATGGTGTTGCCATGTTTTTGGACTTCTAGTCTCCAGAACCATAAGCCAAATACATTATTTTTCAGGAATTGTTATCTTTATTCAATATTTTTTATATCAATTTTCCTTTTTATTATACTTTAAGTTCTGAGATACATGTGCAGAACATGCAAGTTTGTTACATAGGTATACATGTGCCATGGTGGTTTGCTGCACCCATCAACCCATCATCTACATTAGGTATTTCTCCTAATGCTATCCATTCCCCTGCCCAACACTCCCCGACAGGCCCCAGTGTGTGATGTTCCCCTCCCTGTGCCCACATGTTCTCATTGTTCAACTCCCACTTATGAGTGAGAACATGTGGTGTTTGGTTTTCTGTTCCTGTGTTAGTTTGCTGAGAATGATGGTTTCCAGTTTCAACCATGTCCCTGCAAAGGACATGAACTCATTCTTTCTTATAGCTGCATGGTATATTCCATGGTGAATATGTGCCACATTTTCTTTATCTAGTCTGTCATTGATGGGCATTTGGATTGGTTCCAAGTCTTTTTTATTGTGAATAGTGCTGCCATAAACACATGTGTGCACCTGTTTTTATAGTAGAATGATTCATAATCCTTTGGGTATATACCCAGTAATGGGATTGCTGGGTCAAATGGTATTTCTGGTTCTAGATCCTTGAGGAATTGCCACACTGTCTTCCACAATGATTGAACTAATTTACACTGCCACCAACAGTGTAACAGCGTTCCTATTTCTCCACATCCTCGCCAGCATCTGTTGTTTCCTGACTTTTTAATTATTGCCATTCTAACTGGGTGCTGAACCCACTACAGTGCAGCAAAGCCACTGTAGCCAGACTGCCTCTCTAGATTCCTCGTCTCTGGGCAGGGCATCTCTGAAACAAATGCAGCAACCCCAGCCACGGGCTTATAGATAAAACTCCCATCTCCTTGGGCCAGAGCACCTAGGGGAAGGGGTAGCTGTGGGTGCAGCTTCAGCAGACTTAAACGTTCCTGCCTGTTGGCTCTGAAGAGAGCAGCAGATCTCCCAGCACAGCGCTCAAGTTTTGCCAAGGGACAGACTTCCTCCTCAAGTGGGTCCCAGAGCCCTGTGCCCCCTGACACCTCCTAGCAGGAGTTGAGAGACACATCATGCAGGAGAGCTCCGGCTGGCATCTGGCATGTGCCCCTCTGGGACAAAGCTTCCAGAGGAAGGAGCAAGCAGCAGTCTGCTGTTCTGCAACCTCCTCTAGTGATACCCAGGCAAACAGGGTCTGGAGTGGACCTCCAGCAAACTCCAGCAGACCTGCAGAAGAGGGGCCTGACTGTTAGAAGGAAACAGAAAGCAATAGGATCAACATCAGCAAAAAGGATGCCCAGGCAAAAACTCCATCAGAAGGTCACCAACATCAAAGACCAAAGGTAGATAAATTTCTGTTCATCAAAAATTACCCGGTCTCAGGTATTCTGTTATAGTGGCAGAAATCAATTCTAACAAAGCTAGACTTCTTTTTGGATTATTCTATAATCCAGATTGGTGTGACTTTACCCTAAATTGTGTGAATGAGAACTTTGAGTGTACTTCAAAGACTTTTTCAGATGCAGAATTATATTTTATAAAGATTATATTAGTTTTTAGTCTTAAACAAGGTATATAATCTTTTCATATGATTCCAACTTAAATATGGGTAACTTGCTAATCAATTCACTTCTGTTGTTTAGTTTTCTTAAATTTAAAAATAGCATTTATCTGCCTACATAAAGACTTGACCATAAATGTTCATAGCAGTTTTTATTTACAGTTATCCAGATCAGAAACAATTTAAATGTCCATCAACAGAAAGACAAAGTTTTATTATGTTCACCCAATGAAATGCTACTTACCAATACAAAAGGAATAAACTAATGATACAAGTAACATGGACAAGTCTCAAAAATATTATGCCAACCAAAAGAAGCCAGATACAAAAGTATCCATGCTATATAATTTCATTAATAAGAATCCTAGAAAAGTTTAATCTTACCCTACAGTGTCTGAGAGTAGAGAATGGTTACTCTGGGTGGCCAGCAGTTTAGAACATGGATGTCTTTGGGGATAGCTTTGGGGGCTATTACTCAGCCCACCAATTTGCCCTCAGACTCCTAAGGACTTATGTGTGTCTCACATGCAAGATATAGTTACCCTATTCCAACATTCCCCAAATTCTTAATCTATTGTAGCATCAATTCAAGTCCAAAATCTCATCTAAGTCTCATCAGCTCCAAAGTTCCACATCTCATCACTTAAATCATTGAAATCAGGTACAGGTAAAACTCTGGGTAGGATCCATCCTGGGGTATAATTTCTCTTCCTCTGTGGACCTATGAAACTAGAAAACAAATTCTCTGCTTCCAAAATACTAAGAAGGGACAGGTATAGCATATCAGTTACAGACACAATTGAAAGGGGAGACAATTGAAGGAAAGAAGCCACTGGTTCTGAGCAATTTCAGAATTCAACAGGACAAACTCCATTCGGTTTCAAGGCCTAAGAATAATCTTTTGTGGCTTAAGGCTCAAATCTCTGAAGCCATGGGGCTGCCTTCTTGGAGGGCCATGTGGTTTGCACACAAGTCAGGCCATCCTCCAGGTAAGATGACATATTGATAGGTTCTTGGGAGTAGGACATAGACATCCTTTGGGAGCTATTTTCCAGCCTAGTATGTGTGGTTATACAGGTGTATAAAGTTGTCAAAATGCATTAAATTGTACACTTAAAATGGGTGCATTTAATTCTATTTATTTAGAGACAGTATCACTTTATAGTCCAGGCTAGAGTGCAGTGGCATGATCATAGCTCACTGTAACCTCGAACTCCTGGGCTCAAGTGATTCTCCCATCTCAGTCTCCTAAGTAGCTGACACTGTAGGCCTGTGCCATCATGCCCAGCTACTGTTGCCTAAGCTGGTCTCAAACTCCTGGACTTAAGTGATCCTTTTGCCTTGGCCTCCCGAAGTGCTAGGATTATAGGCCAAGCCTGGCTCATTTTGTTGTATTTAAGAATTATACCTCAATAAAGTTGATATTTTAAGGAAAAATAGGGTTGATTCTTTGTCATATTTGTCACTAAGGATGTTTTCAGACTTAGATGGCTTAAATCCTACAAAGAAATTTGCCATGAAATGTGGAATCAGTTACTACAATTATAATTATAATAACATAATAAAGATAATAATTATAAAATTGTTATAATTTACAGACATTGTAAGATCATCCTTCTTATTTCAAAGTGAACTTCAGATAGCAAGAGGCTCATTACAGCTGGTGAACACTTTTGGAAACATTCTTCCCTTTAGCTTCAGATGCAAAATGCATTACAGCAAGGAGTATACTTGACGCCTTAAGCACTTAAGCCTGTCTGGAGCGCTCTACCTTGAGGCTCTGACTTTGGTAGGATAACTAACAGGATCTTTAGCTTTGCTCAAGCTGTTGGTTCCTCTCTTTATTGTTCGTCTACGTATGATTCATGTAGCTCTCTAAAGGGAAATGAAGCACTTGCTTATGGAGCTGTGTTCTAGAGGCTAAGTAGTCAAAGAGTGCATGGTGTTGAGTTGAGTTCGGTACGGGAATAGTTAGCTCCAATGAGACACAGGTCATATTCTACCTGGGAATTCATAATTCAGCTTAGTGTTTCTTTTAGTGCCTTCTATGGGTTACTTGCACCAGAATCATCTTGCTTTACATAAGAATTCACCTGGACTTGTTGAATTGTACCTTCTTTATCCACACCAAGACCTACTAAATTGTAATTTCTATAAGCTAGAGGCCTGAATTCTACATTTCTTAAGCTCCCCAGGTGAGTCTCTGCTCACCAAAGTCTGAGATCACTAGATAAAGAGAATGAGAAAAAGTAGTCAGAGAGGTAGAGGAACAGGTGGCTGCAGCATCCTAGAAACAAACAGAAGAGCTTCAGGAAGGAGAGTGCTTGTTTCCACCCTGTCATGTGATAGGACGAGATAGAGTAGAATGTTATTGACGACCAGGAGGTCACTAGTGACTTAAGCACATACTGCTTAGTGGAGTGGGAAGAGGACAGGGTCCAAGGCAGATGCCCAGGAACCAAAAATAAAAAAAAAGGCTCTATTAAACTAGACACATTTTGATGTGCAGTTCCAGACCTTGGTACCTACCCTAATATCACATGTAATGCTGTGCATGTGCACAGAGATATGAGCAGTAATGTTCTAAAGCATTATTTTTAGTGATGAAAACAGGTTTTAATTGTCCATCAGTAGGGGAAGACTAAATACCCCAGATATTGTACGTCTGTGTTGTGGAGTCTTCTGCAGTATTTACCAAGAATTACATGGAATGCCCTTGGGAGAGAAAAAAGTAAGTTGCAATAAAGCTCTATATTTTATAAATGTATCTAAATGTGGAGGGAATGGTCTGAAGAGAATCATACCATGTGATGATTTTAAGTGGCCCTCTAAGGAAGGGACACGATTGGGGCGGGGGTGGGGTCAAATATGTTCTTTTGTTAAGACACAGCTATTGTGAATACTGCTGTGATGAACACACAAATGCATGTGTCTTTTTGGTAGAAGGATTTATTTTCCCATTGGGTACAGATGGACATAAAGATGGCAGTGATAGATACTGAGGGCTGTAACCATCTGATGGGTTCTTCCTGCCTGCTGCATAAAGAAATGTTAGCAGCAGTGAATCTGTATGGATCTGCAGCCACTTCAATTCTTGCCTCCTCAGAAGAAAGGATTTGATCGAGGGGCGTAAGGCAGGGGGAGAGACCAAGGCAAGTTTTTTAGAGCAGGAATAAAAGCTCATTAAACACTGTTAGAGCAGGAATGAAAGGAAGTCAAGTACACTTGGAAGACGGCCAAACAGGTGACTTGAGAGGTCTAGTGCACTATTTGACTTTTGACTTGGGGTTTTCTACCTTGGCATGCTTCCAGGGTGTTGTGTCTCTTCTCCCCTAGTTCTTCACTTGGGGTGGGCTGTCCACATGTGCAGTGGTCTGCCGGCCCTTGGGAGGGGCTGTATTTGTAGCGTGTTTACTGAAGTTGTACACATGTTTACTTGAGGCATTTTTCTCTTGCCAGTTGAATGTTCTTAGGCGAAGGTCATATACCAGTTAAGCTCTGCCATTTTTCCTCTTGTTGTGTATGCTTGAGCCCACTTGCCCAACTCCTGAGATCTTACTGGGGAGCTGCTGGTCACCAGTTTCAGGTGTCCCTATTGGGAGACTGCCTTTCCCTGGTGCCAGTTGTGACTAATTATTATATTATTTTAGCGAGATAGTTTAAGAACCACCTAACCATCACCTGATGGTCACTGACATTCCTGGTTGTGGGGGCCCTCTCCTGCCCTGCTCATGTATGACTACCTACCTACTGTAAAACATCCTCCCCTGTGCTCACTGCTGATTGGTTGGGGCAGGGGTGAAATTATAGGGGGTTGAAGCTGTCGTCCTGCATGCTGAATCACTTATGTGTGGGGCCACAGAATGGGGGGTGGGTCTAGGTGGTGCCATGGGTGTCAGACTTGCAAAAAATCTGAAAAGATATCTCAAAAGGCCAAGCTACAGTAGTGGTGTTATTTGCAGGAGTAATTGAGGAAGTTGCATAGTTTATAACCTCTGGAATAATGGCTCGTAATCATGCCTGTCTGTACCTTTGCAGGTCTCAGGCTCCTCTCCTCCCGGCAGCCTAATCTCGTCCTATTAGCTTTACAAAAGTGGTTGAGTTCTGGGCAAGGCTTCTTATCATTTAAATGATAGCCTAAATGTCTTTCAAAGTTAGCTAAGCCCAATAGCCCTGGAATAATTAAGGGAAAGGCAAGATGGGGGGTGGGTTAGCTCAGCTCACTGTTATAATTGCTCTCCTGATATAATTTTTGCAAAGGCAGCTTCAGGACTACTTAGGGGGGATGGAGGGGAGCAAGGGATGGAAAACAATCGGTTGCTCTGCTCACTACTTGGGTGATGCAATTCGTGCCCCAAATGTCAGCATCACACAATGTACCCATATAACAAACCTGCACATGTGCCCCCTGCACCTAAAATAAAAGTTGAAATTATTTTTTTTAAAAAAAGGACACAGCCTTTGTCATACACTTCCTGGGGCTGAAATCCGAGCTTTGCCTTCTACTGTGTGACTTTATGCAAGTTATTTCATTTATTTGGGACTTAAATTCCTCATCTCTAATATAAGGGTAAAATAACATTACCTATGTGTTATAAAGCCAATGAGCAAAGTAAAAAAAAAAAAAAAAAAAAAAAAAAAAAAATCAGAACGTGCTCCCAGGAGGCTTGCATAGACTAAAAGCTCCACAAATGTTAGCTATTATATTGTGAGTGGTGAGCAAAAACGACTTCAGTGTTATGTAAAGCATCTGAATTTTAAACCGTGAGACCTATAGCTTCAATGTATTGTAAGTGTAATTAATAATCATCGTTTAAAAAATAAATAGATAAAGTAACAGAAGTAGAAATGCAGATGACTCTGTCAAGAAGTTTAAAGAAAAGAAGGGGAAGAAAGGCAGCTCAGGGAAAGAAATGAAACATCTCCATTTAAACATACTCAATGGGCTTCACTCTTGTTCACACGTCTGCACTGTAGGTTTAAGTTCGAAGCTCAATACCAGCTAATTGAGTAACATCAATCCTTAAAACTCACTGCTTTACTGATGATGCAAATGACCTGGAGAGACATAAAATAGGAGCTGATATGTACCTTAAAAATCACAAATTGATGTCCAGGTATTAAGGGAAATTTATCAACATAACTAGAAAGCAGTTGAAGCCAAGAACTAAGGTGCCCTATGGAAAAAATAAAGCATGATTTGCACAGTTCCCAGGTTCAGGACACATTGGCAAACTAGATGGCAAGACTAGATTATTCATGCCTCCCCCTCTTAGACCATATAGGATAACTTTTTGACGCTGCCATGGCATTTGTAAACTGTCATAGTGCTGGTGGGAGTGTAGCAGTGAGGACGACCAGAGGTCTCTTCTGTTGCCATCTTGGTTTTGGTGGGTTTTGGCCAGCCAGCTTCTTTACGGCAACCTGTTTCATCAGCAAGGTTGTTATGACCTGTGTCTTCTGCCCACCTCCTATCTCATCCTGTGACTAAGAATGCCTTAACCACCTGAGAATACTGTCCAGTAAGCCTCAGCCTTATTTTACCCAGCTTCTATTCACGATGGAGGTGCTCTGCTTCAAACTCCTCTGACAAAACCGTCAGAAACCAGAGGGAAGGCAGACACCTCAAGGTGACGCTGGCCAAGAACCAAACAGGCATCGTGTGTCCCAGTGGAGGCCAGCCCATGACGACACCTGAGCCACAGACGATCCCTCCCACACCCAGATGCTATCTAAGGCCCATGGCAACCGGATGCCACCCTGAGCATGAGGTAGGAGGCAATTAACCCCTGGTTGGCTGAATTGACCCAGAGAACTGAGTTGACCTTAAATTATCAGTGTTGAATATTCTTCTAAGAAGACGTGGGGAAAACTTGAGATAGAAATTAAATTCAGACATACTAAGCATGTAAAAATAAGGGATGTTCCGTCTGTTGCCCACCCGAGGATAATGGATTGACAATTCAGGGGCATTAGCAACATGCCAGGCACTGTGCTAAGTAACTGACACTGATTAGATCATTTAATAATTACAACTGAATGGGCGGTTAATGATTGTTATTTCATTGTTTTAGATGAGAAGCTCAGAAAAGTCAAGTAGCTTCGTTAAGATTGCACAACTAGTAACTGAGGGAATCGGGCGTGCTGGGATTTTTAAGGTGCATTTCCCTTCTGAATGGCTGAAAACTGAAATGTGGAGTCAGTTAGACATCTAGCTATCAGCTTTATGCATTGGGTCCTATGGTAGAGAGAATGCATCTCAGGTCTGAGCCTGAACTTTCACCCTCATGCTCCTTCATAGCCCTGTGTCTCCAGAGCCTAGGCTTCAGACATTGCTCTGGGTTGCGATTCCCAGGAAACAGACTCTGAGATGGAGACTTGCATGCAGGTGGTGACTGGAAATGGCTCTGAGGAACAGCCCCTGTGAGGAAGGGAGGGAGCAGGATGCCGCAGGAGAAATTGAAGTGCAGTAGGGATGCAACTGAGGCCTCAGCTGATCTCACGGAGAGCTTTGAAGCTTGGGTGGCATTTCAGAGATGCCTTGAATTAAAGTTTCGGGAGCTGGGTCTTTATATCCCAGCATCAGTGAGTCACTGGATGCAGGCTACCCCTAAGGAGGAGGTGAAAAGTTGGATAAGGCAGCTCCCTTTGGCTAAAGACAAACTTGAGAAGGAATTCAGGGGCAAGCCAAGAAACACTGCTGGCGTCTGAGCAATGCGCGCCCTGAACTGAGGGCAGGAGTTGGCCAACATACCTCAGCAACCACCGCACTTCACCCGCAGCATTCTGCCACGTTTCAGAAGCTCTCTTGATGTGGGCAGAGCTCCTCTGGGATTTGGTTGATCTCTTTTCCGGGAGAAACCCACAATGGAAAGATTATTGAGACAAACTGATGTCTGTATGCTGAAGTGATCTTAGGACAATGACAGATACTCATGACTTCCCCCATCAACTACCCAGTCTTGATCCTCCTCACCCCCAGCTAGCACTGCTAGACCTAGACTTTGATGGTCCAGGGTGGGGGCTGCCCAGACGCTCATCCGTCGGGGTCTCTGTCCTCTGCTCACCATACCTTCCTCGGTTCACGACTGAGGTGCCCTCCATTTGTTATCAATATTTGGTCAGCAAGGACTAATAGACACCCCTGTGGGTCACGTGGGTGCTGAAGGTGTTCTTCCTTCCTTCCTTCCTTCCTTGTGCAACAGCAGCTTCCTCTTCTCAGCTCCTGGGTTCAAGTGATTCTCCTGCCTCAGCCTCCCGAGTAGCTGGGACTTCAGGTGCGCACCACCACGCCCAGCTAATTTTTGTATTTTTAGTAGAGACGGGGTTTCACCATGTTGGCCAGGCTGGTCTTGATCTCTTGACCTTGTAATCTGCCCACCTTGGCCTCCCAAAGTGCTGGGATTACAGGCATGAGCCCCTGCGCCCCACTAGCAGCCTCTTTTTTAATGATTAGGGCCAATTAGTCCTGCCAGATGGTGACACCTCTTCTTGCTGCTTGTTGTATGGAAAAAGGAGCCTGAAGTGTCAGGGAGGCAGTCCCAGTTTAATGTGTAATGAGACTCTTGCTGTGTGTGTCCCTTAGTGGAAAGAGTCCCCTCTGGGGAGTTGCAAGGATGGGAAGCACAGCTCGCTAAGGGAGCCACTGGGAGCAATGGGAAGTAGGTCAGCACTCCTTCCAGCCACTGAATCCCATACTCACGTTAGACCTCCTGGGGACATAGTGCCATGCCTTGGTTATTGATTTCGAGAGAATATTGCATCTTGGAGTGTAGCGCCCCATCCTTGCAGGAGATTATCTCCAAGCTGTATCCTCAAAGGGTAGCTTCATTGAGCTATCAGGACAGAACTCCAGGGCAGTGCGGGATGTAATGGGACCGGTGAACCCGTGCTCACTTGCACGCTGTCAAACTTCCTTTGCCGTGAAGCGGGTCCCTGGGTCCAAAGGCACGTCATGCAGGATGCACGTGGGTGGACCAGACGTTTTGTAAACCCTCGGATAGTGATGGTGCCTGAAGTTCTGTGGACAGGAAAGCCTAACTCCCACCAGAGTGTGAGTTAATTCCTGTCAAGCAGAATCATTCCCTTCCAGAGTGGCTGGTTGGTCTCTGGGTGATTGTGCCATATTGGGGGCTCAGGGATGTTCTCTGTGGCCTGCAGGTTGGGTATTTAGTAGCTAGATCAGCTTTGGTGAGATGGAGACCACGCTGTTGGGTCCATGCATAGCCTCCTTCCCTGTCACCATGGCTGCTTTGTTCATGGGTCCGTTGTGCCACTACTGAAGTGAGCAGTGAATGAGGAGGGCTGAACCTCAGTTGGCTGAGTCATTCTGCCCGCTTGGTTGTTTGATGTCTCTTCCACGGTGAATGCTGTCTTGTGGAAACTAACGTAGGACATGATCATCTTTATGTTTAATGCTCATCCTGACAGGACCATCCACAGGCCTTCTTGTCCCAACCTTTGAATCTTTCTTCTTCTAAGTCACTAACAACCAGCCAAGCCACTCACCACTGCCAATGGATCTATGTATGTTTTAACCTCGGGCCACTTTTGTTTCTGCTCCAAGTAGATGACATTGGGAGGAAGTCCCTTGTTACGTCTTTCAGAGGCACCTCGAGTTCTCAGGGGCTGTAGTGCAGGAATAGTCCATTTTCAGCTAGTTCCGTGTAGCAATCTGCCATCTGTGAACCAAGCATTTCCCTCCATGCTCAGTAGGTAAAAAGGAACAAGCCCCTTTCCCTGCCACCGTGTGGTCACAGGTGTTAACTGAAGGGAAAACTCTAATTAGACGTGGTGGATGACAGGCAGGGCTGGGTGTGGGATGGTGTCTCGAACACCTGCCAGTGCAACTTACAAGCGCCTTCTGGCCCTACTGGTGCTCCGTCATGAGAATTATTTGCAGATTGCTTGTCTGACCTTATGAGTTAGGGGGTCCTGACCTGAACCCAGGTCATGGTGGGCTGGCTGCATGGTCACTTGTTGCCACGGTTAGGTAGCAGGACAAAGCTTTTTTCAAATAGTACGTATTTTTCTGCTGCTAATGACGTGAGCTTGCTCTAGACCTAAGGGTCTATGCTGTGATTCTCCTGTTGAGCCTTGTCTTAAATGCCATCTGGTGTCTTTTCCTACTAGGGCCTGCCGGGCTGTGTGGGCCAAGCAGCAGGAACACTTGCATCTCAGCCTGGACCTGCTGCCCTGCTCTTCCTTCTCTGCATCTCATGCAAAACTGGCATCTTTCATGTCACAGGGTAAGTGTGTTTGAGCAATGTTCCCAAGGGTGGGAAGTGCTGCCTCCAGAATCCAGATAGGTCTGCCGGGCCTTGTGCTTCCTTCTTAAAGATGGGAGGTATAAAGTGCAATAATTTTATATTTTACTTTAGAGGGACTGTCCCAGCAAGCCCCAGACCACTGGATCCTTACAAACATTCTGATCTACGGGGTCCCTGGTCTTCACAGGGCTTCTCTCTTATCTTTCTTCCCACCTCCTGGCAACATACTTGCTACATTTTGTTCATTCAGTCTTAATGTGTCCACATGGTGGACCAACAGGATGCTCTGTGGAATGTCTACATGGTCCCGGTCTTTTCAGCCTGTACCCTGATATCCTGACAGAGAGCTGGAGAATTAACATCACCCTGGGAAGAGCCGCGAATGAGTACTGCTATCCATCCCACGTGAGCGCGAGCTGCTCCTACTCCTCCCTTCTGATAAAGAGGAGAAATCGCATTCATCGGATCCTTGGCTGTGTGCCATGTCTGTGGTCACTGGCTCTAGGAAAAGTACCACGTGGGCTCAGCAGCTGTGCTTGGGACTACACTCGGGTGAGTTTACAGTACTTCACTTTCACCGTCTAAGATGTCTGTGGCTTGGAAGGAGCCTGATTAGTGAATGAAAAAGGGATATGATGGAATCCATTGGCCTTGCTTCCCCTGCATCTACTGTTTCCCTTGGGATACAATATTATTTTTGATTTACTGTCTTGGCCTGAAGGCAAACATAAGCTTTTGCTTGGCTCTCCCCACTTTGATAGCTCTTACCCTGCAGAACAAGGAATCTACACATGGTGTATTCGTTTACTAGGGCTGACATAACAAGTACCGCACTCTGGGTGGCTTAAACACAAGAAATGTGTTGTCTCAGTCCTGGAGGCTAGAAGTCTGAGGGCTGGCTCCTCTGAGGTCGTGAGAAGGGATCCACTCCAGGCTCTCCCACAGCTTCTGCTGGTTGCTGCAGCCGCTGGTGAGCTTTGGCTTATAGAAGCATCGCTGGGGTCTCTGCCTTCATCTTCATGTGGTATCCTTCTTGTGTGTGTGTCTCTGTGTGTACATTTCTGTTTTACAAGGACACCAGGCACATGGGTTAGGGCTCACCCTAGTGACCTTATCATAACTCATTACATCTGCAATGACCCTTTTTCCAAATAAGTTCACATTCTGAGGTACTGAACATCAGGACTCCAATATATAATTTTTTGGGGGGGAAGACACAATTCAGCCCATAACTTGTGGGTTCTGCCAGCTGTCAAGTGTGCCCACCCCAATTACACATGGTGGACGGGGAAGCACCCACTGGGTGAGTCTATGGGCCTGATGGGCATGGGCCAGGACTGACTGACTTCCTTCCTTCCTTTTCTTTCTTTCTTTCTCATCTCCCTTCCCTTCCTTTCCCTTCCCTTCCCTTCCCTTCTCCTTCCTTCCTTCCTTCCTTCTTTTTCTTTCTTTCTTTTCTTCTTCTTTCTTTCTCATCTCCCTTCCCTTCCCTTCGCTTCCCTTCCCTTCTCCTTCCTTCCTTCCTTCCTTCCTTCCTTCCTTCCTTCCTT
>NW_012117154.1:3304225-3310939 GCF_000951035.1 Colobus angolensis palliatus
TCTCCTGACCTTGTGATCCACCCGTCTCGGCCTCCCAAAGTGCTGGGATTACAGGCTTGAGCCACCGCGCCCGGCCTGTGTGCATAAGTTCTTATCAGTTAGCTCCCACTTATAAGTGAGAAAATGAGATATTTGGTTTTCTGTTCCTGCATTAGTTTGCTGAGGATGATAGCCTCCAGCTCCATCCGTGTTCCAGCGAAAGACATGATCTTGTTCTTCTTTACGGTTGCATAATATTCCATGGTGTGTATGTACCACATTTTCTTTATCCAGTCCGTCACCGATGGGCATTTATGTTGATTCTATGTGTTTGCTATTGTGAACAGTGCTGCAATGAACATTTGTGTGCATGTGTCTTTATGGTAGAATGATTTATATTCCTCTGGGTATATACCCATTAATGGGATTGCTGGGTCGAATGGTAGTTCTGCTTTTAGCTTTTTGAGGAATCACCATACTGCTTTTCACAATGGTTGAACTAATTTACACTCCCACCAACAGTGTATAAGTATTCCCTTTCCTCTGTAACCAAGACATTATGTTATTTTTTGACTTTTTAATAATAGCCATTCTGACTTGTGTGAGATGATGTCTCACTGTGGTTTTGATTTGTATTTCTCTCATGATCAGTGATATTGAGCTGTTTTTCATATGCTTCTTGGCCGCATGTATGTTTTCTATTGAGAAGTGTCTGTTTATGTCCTTTGCCCACTTTTTAATGGGGTTGTTTTTCTCTTGTAAATTTGTTTAAGTTCCTTACAGATGCTGGATATTAGCCCTTTGTCAGATGCATAGTTTGCAAATAGTTTTTCCCATTTTGCAGGCTGTATGTTTACTCTGTTGATAGTTTCTTTTGCTGTGCAGAAGCTCTTAAGTTTAATTAGATACGATTTGTCAACTTTTGCATTTGTTGTGATTGCTTTTGGTGTCTTTGTCATGAAATCTGCCTGTTCCTAGGTCCAGGATGGTATTGCCTAGGTTGTCTTCCAGGGTTCTTATAGTTTTGGGTTTTACATTTAAGTCTTTAATCCATCTTGAGCTGATTTGTGTATATGGTGCAAGGAAGGGATCCAGCTTCAATCTTCTGCATATGGCTAGCCAGTTGTCCCAGCACCACTTATTGAGTAGGGAGTCTTTTCCCCATTGCTTGCTTTTGTCAACTTTGTCAAAGATCAGATGGTCATAGATGTGCAGCTTTACTTCTGGGCTCTCTATTCTGTTCCATTGGTCTATATGTCTGTTTTTGTACCAGTACTACCATGCTATTTTGGACACTGTAGCCTTGTAGTATAATTTGAAGTCAGGTAACATAATTCCTTCAGATTTGTTCTTTTTGCTTAGATTGCCTTGACTATTTGGGCTCTTTTTTGGTTCCATATAAATTTTAAAATATTTTTTTCTAGTTCTGTGAAAAATTTTATTGGTACTTTTATAGGAATAGCATTGAATCTGTAAATCGCTTTGGGTGGTATAGCCATTTTAATGATATTGATTCTTCTTATCCATGAGCATGTGGTGTTTTCCCATTTGTTTGTATCTGTTCTGATTTCTTTGAGCGGTAATTCTTTTATAATTCTCATTGTAGAGATCTTTCACCTCCCTGGTTAGCTGTATTCCTGGGTGTTTTATTTTTGCGTATCACACTTGTGAATGGGATTGCCTTTCTGATTTGGCTCTCAGTTGGATTGTTCCTGGTGTATGGGAATGCTAGTGATTTTTGTACATTGATTTCATATCCTGCAACTTTGCTGAAGTTGTTTGTCAGCTGAAGAAGCTTTGGGGCTGAAGCTACAGGATTTTCTATATATAGAACCATGTCATCTGCAAAATGAGTTAAGTTTGACTTCCTCTCTTCCTATTTGGATACCCTTTCTTCTTTCTCTTGACTGATTGCTCTGGCTAGGACTTCCAATACTATGTTGAATAGAAGTGGTGAGAGAAGGCATTCTTGTCTTGTGCTGGTTTTCAAGGGGAATGCTTCCAGCTTTTGCCCATTCAGTATGATGTTGGCTGTGGGTTTGTCATAGATGGTTCTTATTCGTTTGAGGCATATTCCTTCAATACCTAGTTTATTGAGAGTTTTTCACATGAATGGATGTTGAATTTTATCAAAAGCTTTTTCTGCATTTGTTGAGATAATCATATGGTTTTTGTGATGAATCACATTTATTGATTTTCATATGTTGAACCAAACTTGCATCTTTGGGATGAAGTCTACTTGTTCATAGTGGATTAACTTTTTGATGTGCTGCTGGATTCAGTTTGCAAGTACTTTGTTGAAGATTTTTGCATTGATGTTTATCAAGGATATTGGCCTGAAGTTTTCTTTTTTGTGTGTGTCTGTGCTAGGTTTTGGTATCAATACGATGCTGATCTTATAGAATGAGTTGGGGAGAAGTCTTCTTCCTCAATTTTTTGCAGGAGTTTCTGTAGGAGTGGTACCAGCTCTTCTTTGTACATCTGGTAGAATTGGGCTCTGAATTCATCACATCCTGGGCTCTTTTTGGTTAGTAGGCTATTTATTACTGATTCAATTTTGTAGCTCCTTATTGGTCTGTTCCCGGCATCCATTTCTTCCTGGTCCCATCTTGGGAGGGCGTATGTGTCCAGGAATTTATCCATCTCTTCTAGGTTTTCTAGTTTGTGTGCACAGAGGTCAAATGAGAATTTCTGTATTTCTTTCTTTCTTTCTTTCTTTTTGTGTTGAGATAAGCTCTTGCTATGTTGCCCGGGCTGGTCTTGAACTCCTGGGCTCAAGCGATCCTCCTGCCTCAGCCTCCCGTGTAGCTGGGACTACAGGTGTGTGCCTATTTTTATTGCACTTTTCTTCCACCTGACTGTAAGCTCCATGAGGGCAGAAGCCATGTCTGTTTCACATCCCCAAGGCACTAAAACCAGTATCTGATACGTGATATGTGCTCTCTGTGTGTTGAGAGAGTTAATGGGTTTAGGGGGTGTCTGTGTTGTAAATCATGTTCTGGAGGTGACCTCATCTCCTTGGAGGCTTCCCTTGGGTCAGGTCAGGCATATGATGAATCCCTAGGCTCTCTCTGCCAGTGTGGTGGCAGGTTCTTTTCCAGGTCGTGTTCAGGCTGATAATTGATCAGTAGTAATTGATATGAGGAGAGACAGAAGAAACAGACAGGAACTAGAATCCATAGATTCCTATGCGTGTGATATACACCAATACGACTTAACGCTGCTACACATGACACCACTCTCACTAAGGGTCACTGGTCCCTAAAATATTTTCCTACAAGTATTACATGCATACCATATAAAACAATCAACATGGCTTGGTATTCATGTGTTCTTCCTGCCATGCTGTAAGGCCTGCTGTATGCTCCAGTCACTGAGGTTAGTGAGGCTGATAGGGAGTCATTTCCACTGGCAACACCCCGGGCCAAGCGTTATTGTCATAGTCACAAAGCAATCCTTGGCAATTTGACATGTGGAAACATCTTCATGATTTAGCTTTTGATTAAACTTTTTCTTTGTCTTAGACTTTTAAAAAATAACCTTTTTGCTTTAGAATAGTTTTATACATACAGAAACATTGTTATAGTATAGATCAGCAGTCTCCAACCTTTCTGACACCAGGGACCATTTTCATGGAAGACAATTTTCCGCGAACCTGAGGTGAGGGAGATGGTTTCAGGATAAAACTGTTCTACCTCAGATCATCAGGCATTAGATTCTCATAAGGAGCACACAACCTAGATCCCTCACATATACAATTCACAACGGGGTTCACACTTCTATGAGAGTCTGATGCCACCACTGATCTGACAGGAGGCTGACCTCAGGCAGTAATGTGAGCAATGTGGAGTGGCTATAAATACAGATGAAGCTTTGCTTGTTCACCTGCCACTCACTTCCTTCTGTGAAGCCCAGTTCCTAACAGGCCACAGACCAGGACCAGTCCATGACCCAGGGGTTGAAGACCCCTGGGATAGAAGGTTCCCATATACTTCATACCTAGTTTCTTGTGTAATTAACATCTTACATAAGTATGGTGCATGAGAAACATTAGGCAAATCTCAGTTGAGAAACATTCAACAGGATACTTGACCAGTACTGCTCAAAACTGTCCTAGTGGCCAGAAACAAGAAAGGCCTGAGAAGCTGTTACAGCCAAGTGGAGCGTATGAAGACATGATGGCTAATGTAATGTGGTGTCCTGGATGGAATTCAAGACAGGAAAAGGGCATTAGGGAAAAACTGAGGAAATAAATCTGAATAAAGTGTGGACTTTGGTTAATATTCATGTGTCAATGTTGGTTCTCATCAATTGTGACACGTTTACCATACTAAGGTAAGATGTTAATAACAGGGGAACTGTGAGCGGGGATATATGGGAATTCTCTGTATGATCATATTACTTTTTCTGTGAATCTAAAACTACTCTAAAATAATTTTATTTAACAACAACAAAAAATCAGGTACTTCAAAACAAAACCGACCACAGCCACCCAAAGTGAACAGAGCCTTATGTCACGTGCCTGGTGGATTGAACTGCAGGTAGAAGTAATTTAACCTGTAGAAAGAGACATTTTAAAGCATATCTTTCATTGAAATAAAAGTTTTCCAAATGGGAGATTAGATTAGTGAAGCATCTTATAAACTTTATCATGAATATCTGAATTAAAAGATGACACAGTAGAGTGAGAAGAATACAGGGAGACTCTGAAGTCAATGTTAGAGACAAAACTCTTGGCCTCCCAATAGCATGACTCTTGGCAATATCATGAGATCTTTAGAGCCTCCGTTTACTCCCTGTAAAGTGGGTATAATAATACCCACCTCTCACCATTGTAAGGCTGATTGAATGAGACTGTAGGTACAGCCCCCTACAAAGTACCTGGCACAGGAAAGCAATCATTCCACCCAGGCAATTCTGAAATCTGTAAGACAGAAAACCAAGAAGGGCAGCTGGAACTCGGTGCCAGTGCAAGTTCAGGTGGAAGTCCTGCTTTTTCTGGGAATCCTCGGTTCTGCTCTTAAAGCCGTTCAACTGATTGGATCAAGCCCACTCAGACTATCTGGATAATCTCCTTTACTTCATATCAAATTAATGTTACTCACATCTACAGAATGTCTTCCCAGAAACATCCTTATTAGTGTTTGATTGAATAATTGGGGACTAGAGCCTGGCCATGTTGACATCAAAAACTGGCCATCTATCTCTCCCTTCCCCTTCCTTCCTTCCTTCCTTCCTTCCTTCCTTCCTTCTTTTCTTTTCCTCTCCTCTCCCTTCCCCTCCCCTCCCCTCCCGTTCTTTTCTTTTCTTTTCTTTTCTTTTCTTGATATGAGGTCTCACTCTGTCACCCAGGCTGGAATGCAGTGGCATCATCTCAGCTCACTGCAAACTCCATCTCCCTGGCTCAAGTGATCCTCCCGCCTCAGCCTTGTGAGTAGCTGGGACGATAGGTGCATGCCACCATGCCCAGCTAATTTTTGGTATTTTTAGTAGAGATGGGGTTTCACCATGTTGCTCAGGCTGGTCTTGGACTCCTGAGCTCAAGTGATCCTTCTGCCTCAAGCTCCAAAACTGATTGCGGGTGTGAGCCACCACGCCCAGCCCAGTTAATAATTTCTAATGCTATAAACGCCTCTTTCTAAATGTAAATACATGCTTTTGTTTTCATCTGGGCCGTATCATTCCAACTTAGTTTTAGGCCAAGTTATAGAGGTCCACGTATTTATTTTCTTAATATTCATCTTTAGCACTCATTCATTCATCCATTTATTTTCCATTGAGTGCTTATCCATGACAGGTAGTGCCCTAGATTCTGAGGACACATTGTAAACAAATAAGAAAATAGATCCTTGCTCTTGTATAGTACACAGAGTGTCATGGCTAATTTTAGCTTGGATTATGAAAGTATAAATACAATTTCATTTTATTCAAGAAGAAAATATGGCTGGAAGATGATCATTCATGGACTTTATAATTAGTATAATTTACAGTCTTCTTCCAACTTTAGGATGAGAATTCACAGGATTACTGAGTCACCCAACCTCACTGAATCAAATGAAATATGCGTGTGTGTGTCTGTGGGGTGGCTGCAGAGGGAACCAACCCAGGGATGTTATTAAAGTAAAATTTTATATCCAAGTCTTTCTCATTCAGTACGTCACCTTGCAGTGCCATCTGGCGGTTAGAATGAAGGGAAACATTTCAATCCACACTGATAATTATAGGAACCTGGGAACCGTGGGGGCTCCCGTGCTCACTTCCTAACAGGGTGTCGGGAGGGTCGTGCACTAGAGCCCCCAGTGAGTACCTGTCTCAGTGCTTAGTTGCACCCTTGGGGAGGCATCATCCAGCCTGAAAGTGCCCTCCCTCATGACTCGTCCCTCCCCTAATACAAACACCACACAGGTGGGGTCCAACCAAAAGTCCCCAACCGTTACCACAGCTTAGATTCATTTGAGTGATTTATTTTATTTTTATTTTATTACTAGCCACTCTAAAAACAAGAACTTTTTCTTTTTCTAAAAAAAATTTATTTTAGGTTTGGGGGTACATGTGAAGGTTTTTTACATAGATAAACATGTGCCATGGGGGTTTGTTGTACCTATTTTTACATCACCCAGACAATAAGCCCAGTACCCAATAGTTATCTTTTCTGCTCCTGTCTCTCTCTCCTCCCACCCTCCCCTGTCAAGTAGACCCCAGTGTCTGCTGTTTCCTTCTTTGTGTGCATAAGTT
>NW_012117154.1:3310989-3337675 GCF_000951035.1 Colobus angolensis palliatus
CTTCCTTCCTTCCTTCTTTCCTTCCTTCTTTCCATCCATCCATCCATCCACCTACCTGTTTATCATGAACACTGTTCTTCTGTACAATAACTGAATGAAAGGTCATATCCATTAAAAAAATTCTGAGTTATATGGGTCAGAGTGAGCACACTTACTTTGTAAAGTGCCAGGTAGTAAATATTTCCAGTTTGTGGTCCCTTTGTCTCTGTCACAACTCCTCAGTTCTGGTGTTGAGTGCAAAAGCAACCACAGACAATACATGAGTAAGTAGGCATGACTCTGTCTGATGAAACTTTACACAAAACGGATGCCAGGCGGGACTTTGCCCATGGGCTGTGGCTAGCTGACTTCTGATATAAACCAGTTGTAAAGGGATGTTTCTAGAAAGCACTGACTGAGGGGAAAGGGAAGCTAGTGAAAGAAGCTTGGCTATGGTAGGTCTACAGAAAAAGAGACAGAGGGAAGAGTACTTCATTAGGGCTCAGAGCAAGGCAGGCGTGTGAGACCATGGCGAGCGCTGTACTCAGTGCACCCTCAGTCCCGCTCTCACCAGTTGTTGGGTTTTCTTCCTTCCAGGCACATGACCTTCTCTGCCCCGATGAAGTCAAGTGTTGCCATGTGATTTGGTTTGGACAGTGAAACAGGAGCAGAAATATTACGGGGGAAACTTTAAGAGCAGCCCATGTTTGTCACATTTCTGTCCCTAAGGGAGCAGTTTTAGGATGAAGCTTCTACCAACCTGACTGTCTGAGTAAGAGGAGCAGAATCCCCTCACCCACCAGTGCCATGTGAGTAAAATATAAATTTTGGTTGTGTTAAGCCCCCAATATTTTGCGTTTGTTACCAAACAGAACCTGGCCTATCCTGTCTGATATACCTAACGACACCAACCATATTTAACTAAAATTGCATTCCTTGTTACCGTCTATCTTTAGTATGCTACCTTATTTGTCTTCATAACACTTTCTACCGCCTTACATATATTTATCTGTTCATTTACTTGTCTGTTTTCTCTGCTGGAATACAAGCTTCCCCAAAGCAGGGATTTCTGATTATTGCTCTTAAATTTTGGCATGTATTACTATGTGACATCATCAACATCACCAAAAGCATCAACAACACAAACACGTGCTTAGTCCTTACAAAACTATGTGAGGTAGATAGTACCATTAACGTTGTTTTTCCTTATGGGTGAATTATTATCATTTTACCTATGAAAAATGCGCTAGTTGTCTATTGCTATGTAACAAATTGCCACAAAAGCAGCTTAAAACATCACACATTTATTATGTGTGAGTCAGGTGTCTGGGCACAACTTGTTGGTCCTTTGTTCAGGGTTTCTTGAGAGACTTCAATCAAGGTACTGGCAAGGGCTAAGGCCTCATCTGAAGGCTCTACTGGGGAAGGATGGACTTTGAAGCTCACATGGCTATCGGCAAGCCTTTATTTCTTGCAGGCTGTTGGACTGAGGGCTGAAGTTTCTAACTGGCTGTTCAGGAGAGTCTGCCCTCAGTCTTGATTCCTTGACATGTGGGCCTCTCTAACATGACACCTGCACCATCTAAGTGCACCTGCTGAGAAGGGAATAGAGAGACTCTGCTAGCAGGATGGAAGCTGCAATCCCATGGAATCACAGAAGTGACTTTTGCTGCAGTCCATGATTTAGAAGCAAGAGAAGCAAGTCAGAAGTCCCAGCCCCACTCAAAGGGAGGAAATTACACAGAGTATGATTACTGGAGGCAGGGATTACTGAAGCCATCTGTGAGTTTGCCTTCAACAAGGCACTTGGAATTCAGAGAGGTCACATAGTGGATCAGTGGTAAAGATCGTGTCACCCTGACCTCAGAGACCCAACAGAACTATAAAGGTTATGGGTCAAAAGGTAGAATGTATTCCCTAAAGCAAGGCACAAGTATTAATTTTGTTCCAATTAGGGCCAGAATCAGGATCTTGAGTGACACACATCTTCTTTGTAAAAAAAAAAATGAAATCAGAAATGAATCTTTAAGAAATTAGCTATTGATTGAATGAAATTATTAAACAAATTGCTTGGATCTAAAAAACCTTTGGGCCTGGCATGGTACGGGCTCAAGCCTGTAATCCCAGCACTTTGAGAGGCCAAGGTGGATGGATCATTTGAGGTCAGGAGTTCAAGACAAGCCTGGCTAACATGGTGAAACCACATCTCGCTTGAGCCTGGGAGGCAAAGGTTGCGGTGAGCCGAGATTGTGCCACTGCACTCCAGTCTGGGCAACAGAGTGAGACCCTGTCTCAAAAAATAAAATGAAATAAAATAACATAAAATAAAATAAAGTCTTGTTTCTTCAGGTAATACAATAAATTCTTATCTCTGTATTAATGATAGAATTAAGTAGAAATATTTTCATTTATTCCTCTTTATATGAGTACTTTTATTTGGGGCAACAATGTATCCAGCTAAAAGAATATATTTCTTATCTTTCTTTGCAGGAGGTGTAGACATTTGACTAAATTCTAGCTATTGTGTTATGTGGGCTTCTTGGAAGATTCCTTATAGCTGGGTGATGTGGTTTGGCTGTGTCCCCACCCACATCTCATCTTGATTTCCCACGTGTTGTGGAAGGGACCCTGTGGGAGGTAATTGAATCATGGGGGCGAATCTTTCCCACGCTGTTCTTGTGATAATGAATAAGTCTCATGAGATCCGATGGTTTTTAAATGAGGAGCTCCCCTGCACAAGCTCTCTCTCTTTGCCTGCTGCCATCCATGTAAGATGTGACTTGCTCCTCCTTACCTTCCACCATGATTGTGAGGCTTCCCCAGCCACGTAGAACTGTAAGTCCAACAAACCTCTTTCTTTTGTAAATTGCCAGTCTCGGGTATGTCTTTTATCAGCAGCGTGAACATGGACTAGTACACTGGGTGATCAGCTGGTCATCACATTCTTTGTAGATTCCCTTCCTCTTGCTGCAGCCACCAGCTAGGCAGGGAGGGGATATTGAGAACAAATTTTCATGCTGAGGATGGCAGAGGAAAAAGATGAAAGGAGTCTAGGCCTGAAGACATTGTGAAGTGGTCTAGGACTGTACCTCCCAACTTCTTTGTGCAAGAGAGTAACGCCTTACATGCACGAATCTGTTATTTGAGGTTTCTTTTATATGCATTTGGATTGCGGGTGGCTGAAACAAATCCTGACACGATAGAAAGTATTTACACCCTAGAGAGCTGTGCTAAAGAACCTATTTGCCGTCTCATCAGGCTGGCAAGTGACACACAGTGTTCAGTAAAACTCAAGCAGATGCTATTCTGTTCTCTGCTAAATGAGCCTGATTTATCCATTGTTATGTCCGGCCATTCCAAATAAAGAGATCAGGATTCCCTTGCCCCATGGCTCTACTACAGAGTCTGCCTTGCCCATCTGACACGTAAAACCCTGAAATGTAAAACTCTGCTGTTTGTAGGAGTGCCAAGATGTTTAAACATATTTTAGTTATTTTTTGGAAAGTTGTAAAACATGGCTAATGTAGGAAATGGTAGCAGTTCATAAACTCTACTTATTGTTCATCACTTCGGATGTCACCAGACTTATGTAAATGGAACAGATATTTTTTTTTCTTTTTTCTGTGTGAAGTCAAGCCCATTTTTTCCTCTAACATCATAGCTACCCCAGAGTGGTTATCAGCATTTGAAAGCAGCAGGGCCTCTTTCTTCTTCTTGGATTTGGTTAAAACAAAAGGGCTACAGACAGTCTTGAAATGTGAACCAAAACCCCAGGTTTTTAAACACCTCAGCAAATCTGAATGAAGACAGGTTTCCTCCTTCAGAGAAAAAACAGGGCTCAGTCTATAAAACCTGACTTTGAAGCAGATGACAACTTTTCCCACAGGTGGTGCACAAGTACTTCTAGGAAACACAAACACCGAATTTTGATCTTATTTATTAGGATTTGACTTTAATGTGGATCTGGGAAAACATAACTAGCACATCATGCTCATAATTATACAGATCTTACTGTTTAGGAGGAGGTCTAATTAATTGTGTACAATTAACAACCGTTAATTGTGTTTTAAGCAGGAGATCAAGTTAAAGAGTAATCCTCAGTAAATCTTGGCTGCAGGTGACGGGTGGAAGTTTCAGAGGCTGGACCGGAAGATGAAATTGGGGCGGGATGGCACACAGTATGGCCTCAGGAACCTGGGCTCCGGCAACCTGCAGGTCCCAATGGAGGCAAAGTCAAGGAGGGTCTCAGGGAGTGGTTGATGTGTGAAGTCTCTGTCTGCCCATCTGAATAACAAGAGGAGGGGCTTGTGATTTTCCTCCACTGTATGTTGTCTGGTTCCTAACCCCCTCTTGTTACTGTCAGTTTTAACTGTGTGTGTATCTATGTGTGTTCAACTCTCATGGGCGGGCTGGCAGAACTCGTTAGGGTAGGAGGAGAGACCACGAAGACAGACCTTGATTCCTAAGTGTGCACTTTGAGAGAGTTTTCTCCATCATTTAGCCTGTGGATTGCAGCATTTTGAAAAATTAACTAGAAATTCAGAAATTAGATGGAGACCTCTAGTGGAGGCCTGGGAGAAGAAGGATGGGAAGATCAGAGTCTACAAAGGCTGGGATAGTGGCATGTGGATGGGCTGCTTGGCATGCGCAGAAGACACACAGGCCTCTGTCTCATGCTGGGGTCCACCAGGGCCTCCGGGTGCCGCATCCGGTGGTGTTAGCTGGCCTCTCTCCTCAATCACCAGTGCTCAGGCAGTGGCTGTGGATGGAGGAGCCAAGATGGCAGGACAGGGTGGAGGGGGTGCATGCCCCTCGCCAAGGCTGATGTAGCTGCTGCCTCCACTGAATGCTGTGTCCGTCCTGTGCTGCCAGCCCTGGGGGACCAGCAGACACTTGATAGCAAGTTGATTACATCTGTCCCCCTCAATTGCAGCTGGAGGTAATTTTCCCTTACTGGAATTGACACCTGCTCCTAATACAGATTTGCCTTTTCTGCCTGTTCTCCTGCCAGCACCCCTACCTGAGGGCCTCCAGGAGGAATGACACCTCAAATAGAAACCTGCATAACATCAGCCAAAACCAAGGACCCATTTTATCGTCAAAGAGGTATGCCATGAATGTATGACTGTGGGATCCACTACTTTGACCACATATGGATGACTTGAAAGCTGCCAGCCTTCATGAACAATGAAAAGGCCATTGATGGCTCAGCAAAGGTGCCAGCTCAGGGCCAATGCTCCCCGGGGTTGGCCTCGAGGGTGGCTACAGTGCTGTAACAACAGCCAATAGGGTGCTGAACCTACAGCCTACCTAAGGTGCTTTGACACCAATTGTCAGAACACACGGGTCTGGAAGCCAAATCTTGGAAGTAGGATTGGTTGCTTTCCTTGTAACTCCTAGTGACCCACTAGTTGAATTTCGGTTCCTATCCCTGAGAACTTATGTTCCATAGGACTAGAGATCCTGGTTCCTGGGATGAAGCAGGGCAGCTTCCCCTGAGGTTCACAGTAAAGGTTCTGTTGAACTCATATGTGACTGTCACTGGGACCCTTTGGGCCTGCTAGTGGATGAGCAGGCAAAGAAAGAAGTTACTCCACCATCAGGGGACAGATAATTCCAGTTCTCAGTGGGGCTATGGTTGCTTCCAGGGGACTGAAACATGGCTGAGACCGAGGAGATTGTTGATGGCTTCCTCTCGTGCTTCCAAGTCTGGGGTTAATGATGACTGGGCATTTGCAGCCATCAGGGCCTGATAAACACAAGGCAGCCAAGAGCTCAGAGCCTGAGCGGTGAAAGGCCAGCCAGTGCTCAGGCAGGTGGCCTGGACCATCATAAGCGCTGATAGAAATCTAGGACATGTGGTGGAGGAGGGAGATGACACGTCCCAACCACGGTCCCTGGTTAGCTGCAGGCGGCGAGTCCACCACGCCTTCTCTATGGAGTCATTTGGAGATGGTGACTGGCCACGATCTTGCAGGCTTAGTGACAGAACAATCTGAGAAGAACGAGGGGTGGGCTGCTGCAGACCCGTGTAGTGCTCTGACTCACGCCCTCTCAGCCTAACTTCTAATTTCAGCAGGGATTGGGGTGTGTTTCTGTTCCGTGGTTAAGTCGCTGCATGCTCACAGCAGCTTACTTCGAGCATGGGCTGCAAGGTTTTACTTTCTTCATCAGGATTCCTCTCATGCCATGAATGGGGAAAGTTTACAGTTATAGGAGTTGATATACCTAGAGAAAAATGCTGGTGAGTAAAGGCTCATACCTCCTGTTTTTCTTTGGGGACTGTTCTAGAGCTTTCTGTGCCCTTCTCATGACGTCTAAGCAGAATGGAGCGCCCATTGTTCACAGCAGTTTCCTTGGCAATATTGTTGCTTTTTCCTCCCCAGTCTCACTGTTACAGGTTGAATTGTGTCCCCGAAAAGATATGTTCAAGTCCTAACCCTTGGTATCTGGGAATATGACCTTATTTCCAAATAGGGTCTCTGCAGATGTAATCAACTTAAGACGAGGTTAGGCTGGATTAGGGTGGGCCATTAATCCAGTATGACTGGTGTCCTTATAAAAAGACAATGTGAAGACATATGGGGAGAAGACCATGTGATGGTGAGACAGAGACAGGGATCAGAGCGATGCAGCTTCAAGCCAAGAAGCGCCAAGTTTGACAACAAATACCTGAGCCAGGAAGAGGCCAGGAAGGATTCCGTCCTGTGGTTTTCAGAGGGAGCCCGGCCTTCCCACATCTTGATCTTGGACTCACAGCCTCCAGAAATGTGAAAGAACAAGCTTCTGTTGTTTGAGCTGCCCAGTGATGGTCATGGCAACCTCAGGAGATGACGCACTCACTCTTTCTGCTTCCTCTCTCATGCTCCCTGGGGTCACCTCTCCAATAACCTGCCTGATCACCATCCATTTGTCCAGAGTTTTCTTTATTAGAAACCCAAGCTAGGATAACCACCACACTGTGCAAAGAGGGGGACACTGCTGCCTAAAGAAGACTTTAGTTTTTGAATGAACTCTTTTTTTGGTGATACAGTTAATCATAATTCAATTTACCATTTTCTGACCGCCTATTAGGTGCCTGGCACTTTACAAACGTATCAAGTCTAATCCAGTATCATCCCATGCGGTGACCGCTATTATCACCATTTTGTAGATGGGAAACTGAGTCTGATGGAGGTTGGGAGACTTGCACTATTTGTGACCCCAAATCTACATTCTTTCTAAATACCTAGGACCCAATCTTTGCCCAATAATTTACTTTCTCTGTAGGTTCCAACTTTTCTCTATGTATCCACCTGGATTAGTTAATATCTAGGTTTGGCTGCTGAGACCAAGACCAAAATATGAGTGACTTAAACAAGACAGACATTTATTTGTCTTTACAGAAAGCTACATATGGGGCAGTCCTGCTCCTCAGGGCCCACGGAAGCTCAGATTCCTCCTGTCTACTTGCTCTGCCAGATGTTGTTTCTGGCGGCTTAATGCCACTTCCACTCGCCAGCCAGTAGAAAGGTGAGAAAAGCGAAAGAGAAGAACAGAGTTCTCTTCACTGCAGGATCTCCTTACATCCCACTGATCAGAATTTCCACCATGACCATGCCTAGATTCAAGGGGTGAGGTGAGGGGAGGGGCTGGGAAATGCAGTCTGCATTCTGTGCCCAGCTAAAATGTAGGGATGTGGTTGCCATAGAATCGGGGAAAGTGGATATGGGGGCATGGCAGCTGGTGCTCACGGGGCACCCTTTGCCTTTGACATCGGATCGGGCATTATGCAGAACACGAAGAGGAGCACATTGTAGTCTCTGACTTCAAAAGAAGCAGACAGCAAAGGTGAAGTTTCCTTCCAGGTGGAGATTGCCGATCGGTCTACGGAATGGTGAGAATACTGTGAAAGACGGAGCACAGATATCCAACTGTGATCGGTCAGCAGGTCTTGGCCAGGAGCATAGGTAGAATAAACAAATAAATAAGTAAAGTGGGGAAGGGAAAGTAATATTAAGACTGTTCAAGACTTGGATTACAGCTCTCCTAAAAAGCAGTCCTTTGAAGTCTTGGGATATTAGAGAAAGATCCCAACAACCACTGAGCCTGGTTTCGATTTTTGGAGGAAACACAACAGGTGAATAAAGCAGTGTGACACGAGAGAAAGGAGGCCGGCAAAGGTGAATAGGACCCCAGCCTTTCAAGGACTTGGGCAGAGCAACTGGAGGAGGTGTGAGTTCAGCCAACTGTGTGGATCAGTTTCCTAGGCTGCCGTAACAAAGCACCACAACCTGGTGGCTTGGAACAATGGAAAGGCATTCACTCAAGGTTCCAGAAGCCGTAGGTTAGAAACTAAGTGTGGCAAGGTCACGGCCCCTCTGAAACCTAGGAGGGAAGGATGCTTCCCTGCTTCTTCCTGCTTCTGCTCTCCCCTGATGCTCCTGGGTTAGTGGCAGCATAATTCTGGCCTCTGCCTCTGTCTTAACGTGGTGTTTTTCCTGTGTCTCTTCATATTGCCTTTTCTCTCTGAGCCTCTACCTCTGAGTCCAAATTGCCCCTTTTTATAAGGATACCAGTCACATTGGATTAGAGTCCACTTTACAGACCTTGTTTTAACTTGATTCCTCTATCAGGACCCCGAGAATCTCCAAGTAAGGCCACATTCTGAGGAACTGTGGGTTAGGACTTCAACATGTCTGTTTTGGGGGTCACAACTCAACCCATCCCAGCTTGCTTGATGGATACTCACAGCCAAAGTCAAAGTAAATTTAATTCTCATCCCCAGAAGCAAGAAAGATTCCACAGCTAAGGCCAACAATCACATCCAGGGAGTTTGTTTCCTGAGCAACGACCAGCCCTTTGCACAGCACGAATTGCCACAAAAGGCCAGCGTGGTCACTTCTCAGCCATGCACACGTGTGATGTGGCAAGCCATGCTGACATACCAGAAATGAGGATTCGCTAGTAAAAATAAAATAGAGTAAATTGGATTATAATGCTCTGAAGGCAATGTATACATTGCTGTGCTTTGGGATTCATTTTCAAAACATGGTTCAATTGTCCAAGTAAAATGCTTCTAATAGCAAAAGTGGTGCAACTTAGTGTTTAATAATAGTTCTTTAAATAACCGATGGTACATCCATAAAACATAATATTGTTTAGTGACTCAAAATTATTTCATAATAATACAGAAACTTACGGAAAACATTTAGGCTACTTGGTTAAGTGGGCATATTAGCTTCCCAGGGCTGCCTGGGAAGAGCTCCACGATTAGACAGTTTAAAACAACAGAAATGCACTCTGCCACAGTTCTGGAGGCCAGAAGTCTTGATTTCAGAAGTCTGATATCAAAGTATTGGCAGAGCCATGTTCCCTTTGAAGCCTCTGAGGATGAATCTTCCTTGCCCCTTCCTGGTTTTTGGTGATGGCTGGCAATTCTTGGCCTTCCCTGGCCATCATTCTAATCTCTGCCTCTTTTGTTACACAGCCTTCTCCCTGTGTGTCTTTACAATATCTGCCTTCCATGAGTGTCTCTATGACCGAATTTCTCTCTTCTTATAAGGATACCAGTCATATCGAATTCGGGCCCACCATCCTCCAGGGTGATCTCACCTTCATGTAATGAATTACATCTGCAATGACCCTGTTTCCAAATAAAGTCACATGCTGAGGTTCTGGGTAGACAAGAATTTGAGGTGAATACTATTCAACCTAGTGGATGAAGTGAAAAAACAGATTTTCAATATGTAAAATTACTTGTACTACTTCAATACAAAGTTAAAAATGATGGCTGGGTGTGGTGGCTCACGCCTGTAATTCCAGCACTTTGGGATGCCGAGGCAGGTGGATCATGAGGTCAGGAGTTCGAGACCAGCCTGGCCAATATGGTGAAACCCCATCTCTACTGAAAATACAAAAATTAGCTGGGCGTGGTGGTGCATGCCTGTAGTCCCAGCTACTTGGGAGGCTGAGGCAGGATAATCACTTGAACCTGGGAGGCGGAAGTTACAGTGAGCCAATATCGTGCTACTGCACTCCAGCCTGGGCGACAGAGCAAGACTCCGTCTCAAAATAAATAAATAACTAAATAAACACACACACACACACACACTCATTGCTCATTATAGTATCATACAGAATAGTTTTGCTGCCCTAAAAAATCCTCTGTGCTTTACCTATGTATCTCTCTCTCCTCTAGCTCCTGATAACCACTGATTTTTAAAAAACTGACTCCATGGTAGCAATTGCATTTTTCAGAACTGATTCTAAGGGATTCATTAGGTGTATCCTTTTTGATTCAGTGATGCTGGTGTTCACCACCACTTATAGTGGTAGAAATTGAAAGCAACTGAATTTCGTCTGTGGAAAGCTACTTACAAGTGGTGTTATCAAATTGATGGGATCACACTTAGTCACTAAACATAATGTACTTATAGGTATTCTTATGAAATAATTTTAAGTCACTAAACAGTATTATGAACAATATTACTGAAAGGTTTCTAATACATCAAGTCAATAAAATCTGGTTGTCAAACAGTAGGTAAAGTATAGTCTTTTTTTTTTTTGAGACATAGTCTTGCTCTGTCACCCAGGCTGGAGTGCAGCGGCATGATCTTGACTCACTGTAACCTCTGCCTCCTGGGTTCAAGCGATTCTCCTGGATAATGTTTGTATTTTTAGTAGAGATGGGGTTTCACTATGTTGGCCAGGCTGGTCTCAAACTCCTGGCATCAAGCAGTGATCCACTCACTTTGGCTTCCCAAAGTGCTGGGATTACAGATATGAGCCACCGTGCCTGGCCAAAGTATAATCATTTTTAAAAAACAGATATATGCCATGCTGGCAACAGTGCTTGTGTCTGTGTGATGGTCTTATGAGTAATCTGTTTTAAAATTTTCCTCCTTTTTGCTTTCTTTTCCTAATTTTTATATAATGACTATGTATCACTTTTGTAATAAAGAAAATCATAAAAGTTAGTCATTAAAAATTCATAACGCTTAACTATGGGTGCTATTGCAATTACAAATGGTTGTTATTTGCTTCCTTACGTTGAGTCTAATAGAAAACTGCTATTTTGGCCAGGCGCGGTGGCTCAAACTTGTAATCCCAGCACTTTGGGAGGCCAAGATGGGCGGATCACAAGGTCAGGAGATTGAGACCATCCTGGCTAACATGGTGAAACCCCGTCTCTACTAAAAACTACAAAACCTAGCCGGGCGAGGTGGCGGCGCCTGTAGTCCCAGCTACCAGGTAGGCTGAGGCAGGAGAATGGTGTGAACCCGGGAGGCGGAGCTTGCAGTGAGCTGAGATCCGACCACTGCACTCCCGCCTGGGTGACAGAGCGAGACTCCGTCTCAAAAAAAAAAAAAAGAAAACTGCTATTTCTATAGATTACAAAAAGTTAAATATTGGCCCTTTAATTTAAACTACTTTTAAAATTATTTTCTAAATATTCTATAGAAATCATATGCCTAAATTCCTCATGTACCTTTGAAATTCCTCAAAAGCCTTTTGTTAAGGATTTTTAAAAAGATAACATCATGGTTCTCATGCAAATTGAAATAAATTGCTGCCAAGGATTTAAGTCATGAATGAAGGAACGGGCAAGATGTTACAAGAGCTTCAATGGAGAACTCAAAGAACATGCATATATACGCCATCATAGACACGGAAACATTTACACATAGAAGCAAAATTGGTCAATATCTGCCGGGCAAAAATCCATGACGTCTCCCCCAAAGTTCACTTGCATTTCCAGGTGTAAAAACTATCTGCATTGCTCTCACCTCCCTACAGCTTGGAGCTGTAAATCCCTTAAGAGCAGCTCAGGCCCTATTAAATCAGATCACTTCACGATCTTTTGCCATTTGAATTTCTTTTTCACAATTTTCCTGATGTTCCTTTTTACACCTGAAGATAAAAGGCAAACTCTTGACTGTGTGCTTGGGCCTGGCCCCTCTGTGGGCTCATCTAAGGCCACCCCTCACTCCCACTTCCTTGTGTTCAGGACGCACCAGCCTCTTTAACTTCCTAAGGGGTCCCAGGGCCCCTGGTACCCACCCTGCTACCTGGATACCCATCGTTTTCTCTGCCCCAAGAGGTGGTCCTCCCCACGCCCCACCATCCTACCCGCTTAATGCCTAACATCTGCCCCTCACCTAGTACAAACCCACTTTCCTCAGGGATTCCCAAGGCCTCTCTTACTCCCTCAACAGTTCCTTCAGGGCCTTCACTGCAATTTGAATTACAACATGAATATGTTTTATGCAAATCTGAACTTTGTGGTTTTAAAATAGCATAGGCTAAAAATATTAGTAAAGTCTCTCTTTATGCTCAAACTTTGAAATAATGCCAATCTCTCAGATTATGAAAGCAAAAACAAACAAAAAAAACCCACCCCTCAAAGCAAAAGTCTCTTCCAGGACTGTACATTTTTAAAGCTGCATTTCCAAAGGGTTGTAAATAGGGTTTTCACTCTTGCCCCAGTGTGGCCTCTCTGTAACTGGTCAGTAGAAACAATCCCGGCCCAGGGTCACTGGGTGGGGGATCCTGTACTTGCTATGGAACTTCTGTGAGTGGCTATTACTAAGGCATATGCATTGCTGTTGTAGTACTCGTTGTTATGACAACTTAAAATCTTTCAGAAGCTCTAACAATATTCTCCAGTAGTGGTGCTGAGGCTAAGGCCAGGCGTCTTGGTGATGGGATCAGTGCTTTCCTGGCCAGCCCTCACAACTCCTGGTGCTGACTGATGCTTGATGACAGAGGCCAAGAGAAGACAAAGCACACAGGGCAAAAATGCGCTACCCTGACCTCAGATTTCTATTCCTGTGGCACACTGTTCTGGAGTTACTTGAATTTTGACTTATGCTAGGCTTGCAGAGACGTGGGCTGTGGGTAAGATGCGACAACCCTGTGTATATTTGTGAGATTTTTCGACTAATATGTTGTCTCCTTGATCTGTCTGCTTTGTTCACCATTTTTCTTACCAGCTCCTAGTAGAGGAGAAAAAAATATTTCTTCTTGTTTGTGTGAAAAAAAAAACAACCCTCACCAATCATTGTGCTTTTTCCTGTTCTCTCATTCAACACTGTAACAACCAGCGCAGACTTCTGGCTGGGGTTGGGGTTCTCCAACACAAACTGGCAGGGGTGGGGTTCTCCAACATAAATTGGCAGGGGTGGGGTTCTCCCCACCACCAAGCAAGCACTCAGCTCTGCATTGGACACTGACTGGGTGTCCTCCAATTCCATTCTGACATTTTCTACTTGGAGACAGCTCAGATCCCACAGGGCGAGAGCTCTGTTACACAAGACAGACCCTCCGTACTTTCCCACTGGTCTGCATGTCCGGGCCTCCAGAACTTCTGACCGACTGGCTTCAAGCTGGAATTCCCACAATCCCTTCTTTCAGTTTGATCCATTTGCTAGAATGACTCACAGAACTCAAGAAAACACTTGTTTACGTTTACCGGTTTATTATAAAGGATATTGCAAAACATACAGATGAAGATGCACAGGGCGAGGGATGTGGGAAGGGGGGCGGAGCTTCCATGCCCTCCACTGGGTGTGTGGCCCTCCAGGAACCTCCATGTGTTCTGGAGACGTCATTGGATATATATCGTTGCAGCATGGATGGGTGTGTTGAAATGAGATTGGGCAAAAAGGGTTTGGTCTAAACCCCGCAGGGCCTGTCTGTTCAGATTCTTTTGGCCTCTCTCTGCAGCATTCCTTCCTCCAAGGGATGTGGCAGGACCCTTTCTGGAATGAGGGTCTTATGACCCACAAACAGGCTAGAATCTGGCTATGGGAAGGTGAAAGGCGAGTGGGAGTAGGTCAGAGAGAGAGATGCTGTTTACTCAAGAGAGTGCACAGAAGGGCGATGGGAGTTAGGAGCCAGGAACCGTGGGTGGAAACTTATTGTGTGTATATATCTATATCAACTATATCTATTTCTATGTATATATCACACTTCTACCCTCTTACATTCAGCAGCTGATGCATTAGTCTGTTTTCACCTTGCTGATAAAGACATACCCAAGGCTGGGAAGAAAAAGAGGTTAATGGACCCACAGTTCCAGGTGGCTGGGGAGGCCTCACAATCATGACGGAAGGCAAAAGGCACTTCTTACATGGCGGTAGCAAGAAAGAATGAGAGAGAAGCGAAAGCAGAAACTCTTTTTAAACCCATCAGATCTCATGAGATTTATTCACCACCACGAGAACAGTATGGGGGAACCCCTGCCCCAGCCTCTTGATTCAATTATCTCCCTCTGGGTCCCTCCCACAACAGGCGGGAATTAACGGAGCTACGATTCAAGATGAGATTTGGATGGGGACATAGAGCCAAACCATATCAGCTGGCAACTGTGAATTAAAGTGACAAAAGATAGAGTCACAGGAGAAAAGGCATACAAATTTTACCTGGTAATAGTATTTTAATTTTTATGTGTATGGAGGTCTTCAAAGAAAGTGGAGACCCAAACAAGTGGTTAGATTTGGGAGCTTGGATACCATTTTAGCAAAGGGCAGTACATTGTGGAGAGGTGACCAAGGAAAAGGGGGTTGGGCTTCTAGGTGCGGTCACTGTGGGACAGTAAACACACAGGTGAAAGTTGTGAAAGATTGGGTCATTTAGCAAGGTTTAATCCCTGCAGACTCATCTCGGTGCTGTCTCCCCTCTCTGGTGATAGAAGTTGTTTTTCTCTCCCTCGTAGGAGGGATGAGGGAACATCTTTACAAGGGAAATTTATGCCCTCCTCTCTGGCAGATGGGAGGAGGAAAGAAGCTTTTTTTTTTTTTTTTTTTTTGACAGAGTGTCACTCTTGTCACCTAGGCTGGAGTGCAATGGTGCAGTGTTGGCTTACTGCAACCTCTACCTCCTGGGTTCAAGCAATTCTCCTGCTTTAGCCTCCTGAGTAGCTGGGATTACAGGCACCTGCCACCATGCCCAGCTAATTTTTATATTTTTAGTAGAGACCGCCACCACACCTGGCTAATTTTTGTATTTTTGGTAGAGACGGGGTTTTGCCATATTGGTCAGGCTGATCTTGAACTCCTGACCTCAAGTGATCCGCCCAACTTGGCCTCCCAAAGTGCTGCGATTACAAGCATGAGCCATCGAATCTGGCCCTCTTTTTCTATCTCTACTTTTTCTCAATTATCTTCAGCTCAAAATAATTCTTATGGCAAAATGGCATATTTTGGGGTGGCATATTCTGATCCTTTTCAGCATAGAGGTTTATTTTTTTGAATCAATAACTGAGGAATAAATATTCTTACTAAAACCCAATGATTCGTCAACTCAGAAGGGTCTTCTGAAGAAGGTGGTCTCCCAGCATGCTCTGGGTTCTGTTTGCTTGCCGATGGAACCCAGTTAATCAGCTCACGGGACTCATGAAGCTTGCATGCAGTGAATAGCAAGACACTTTCAGAATAGGGGCTTAGCACACTGTCAGGGCTCTCAGAGTTTACCATTGTTACCATCATTATTATTAACTGTCATTGTTATTATTGCCTACTGTTAGGATTTCTAACAGGCCTCTATTTGCCCTTCAAGTGAGTGAAACATTCCTCAGGCCCTGCCTGGCAAAAGCACCTTGGAGAAGTTCAGGCTGCTGGTAAGGGTCTAGAGCTGACCCCAGCATGCCCTGAGGAAGATCAGCGCAAGAGTAGGCACGTGGCTTGGTTAGCTGCTTTCTCCTGCCTAGGCTAAGTGTTAAGTGCTCTCTGAACAGCCACTGCATGAAATTAGTGGATAACACAACTAACCTGGTGAATTAGTCTGTTTTCACGCTGCTGAAGTCACACCTGAGACCGGGAAGAAGGAGTTTTAATGGACTCACAGCTCCATGTGGCTCGGGAGGCCTCACAATCATGGCGGAAGGCAAAAAGCACTTCTTACATGGCAGCAGCAAGAGAGAATCAGACAGCCAAGCAAAAGGGATCTCCCCTTATAAAACCATCAGAGCTCATGAGATTTATTCACTACCAGAGAGCAGTATGGGGGAAACCTCCCCCGTGATTCTGTTGTCTCCCACCGGGTCCCTCCCACAACATGTGGGAATTATGGGAGGACAATTCAAGATGAGATTTGGGTGGGGACAGAGTCAAACCAGGCCACATGGCTGTGGGTGCCAGGAACCTGGAAGTGGACTTAACTGTAATATTAAAGAGGAGGCTCTTCTTCCAACACTGACTTAGCAGAACTGTTTAATCAATTAATTACTTAAGAATGATGGGAGTTACTGCCAAGTTAATGAGGATGATGGAAATTCAACACAAGGAATCCCACAGAACCAGGCAAAAGACCACCTAAAATTCTGTTCACCTAAAATTCTAGAGTTCTTTGAGCAAACCAAATGAGTGGTTGTATACTTTTAAATTAATAGGAATAGATAGGAAGTCTAGGTCATTAAAATAATTTGTGCTTTCAGTTCATTTTTCAAATAGGCTTCCTATTACATTTTTCTTCTGATTCAGTTGAGCTAGGGTTACAACTCCTAAATGTGTGATATTTTCAGCCAAGTGCTAGTGTCCAAGGACAAGGCAGCCCCGGAAAGAAAATGGTTTAAGTGAGGAGTAACCAGAGAAACACAGAGTGCACATGAAAAACTCAGGCAAAAAAAAAAAAAAAAAAACTGATTCCTATTAAAAATGGCTTTTAACACTAAAGCACTGAAGGATTAAATATTCATAATTTAGAATTGATGACTATACCAGATTTTCAGATATGGCCATTTTCTGTGGAGGAAGAAGCGCTACTGTCTGTCAGTTTGGACTGCTATAACAAAATCCTACAAACAGGGTGGGTTAAATAGCAGACACTCATTTCTCCCAGTTCCAGAAGCCAGAAGTCCAAGGTTAAGGTGCCAATAGAGTCAGTGTCTTGGTGAGGGCTCTCTTCCTGGCTTGTAGGTGGCCTCCTTTTTGCTGTGTCTTCACATGAACTTTCCTTGGAGTGTGCAAGTGAAGAGAAAACAAAAACAAGATCTTTTTTTTTTTTTTTTTTGGGATGGAGTCTCACTCTGTCGCCCAGGCTGGAGTACAGTGGCACAATCTCAGCTCACTGCAACCTCTGCCTCCTGGGTTCAGGCAATTCTCCTGCCTCAGCCATGCGAGTAACTGGGACTACAGGCGCGTGCCATCACGTCCTGCTAGTTTTTGTGTTGTTAGTAGAGACAGGCTTTTACCACATCGGTCAGGCTAGTCTCGAACTCTTGACCTTGTGATCTGCCCACCACAGCCTCTCAAGAGAACGAGATCTTATAAGGACACGAGTCCCATCACGAGGGCTCCATTTTGAGGACCTTATGACCTTTCCAAGGCTTCATCTCTAAATACCAGGACATTGGGGGTGAGGGCTTCAACATAGCAATTTCGGGGGAACACAAGTCCATTTATAGAAGCTAGCAAATAATGTGCTCGTTGTGTAAAGGAATGATTTTCACACTATAATTTTTTTATTTTAATGATTTTTTCTTTCTTTTTTTTTTTTTTGAGACAGAATCTCACTCTGTCACCCAGGCTGCAATGCAGTGGCGCGATCTCCACTCACTGCAACCTCTGCCTTCTGGACTCAAGTGATTCTCCTGCCTCAGCCTCCCGAGTAGCTGGAATTACAGGTCCACATCACCATGCCCGGCTAATTATTATATTTTTAGTAGAGATGGAGTTTCGCCATGTTGGCCAGGCTGGTCTCGAACTCCTGACCTCAGGTGATCCTCCCACCTTGGCCTCCCAAAGTGCTGGGATTACAGGCATGAGCCACCATGCCCGGCCAATCTCAATCCATTTAGAAAGCTTATTTTGCCAAGGTTAAAGACGCACCTGTGACACAGCCTCAGGACCCCCCCCCCCCCACCGCCCCGACAACATGTGCCTAAAGTGGTCAGGGCACAGCTTGGTTTTGTACATTTTGTGGAGGCATGAGTGTCATATGTTCATTGGTTCAGTCTTGAAAGGTGGGACAATTCCAAGTTGGGGGGCTTCCAAGTCATAGGTAGACAAGAGACATAAGGTTGATCAGCCTCTCATTGAATACACAATTTACACCTGAGAGAGGGGTAGAGGAATAGTCAGTTATGCCTTAGTCTGACTCAATGAATCTGTATTTTTATGTAAGCAATAGGGCAGAGAAAGCAATCAGATACACATTTGTCTCAGGTGAGCAGAGAGAGGACTTTGAGTTCTGTCCTTTGCTCCACACCTGTGAAGATCAGCTACCATTTACATTGCCAGAGTGAAATTCAACAGAGCTGTTTTTAAGGTAAAGATCTTGAGGCCCACAAGGGAATTTTTGTCATGGGCAAATTGTGAGGGATGTATGTAGCTTTTTCATCTTTATAGCTACATTATTTAGGAATAAAACGGGAGGCGGGTCTTCCTGATACAGTTCCCAGCCTGACTTTCTCCCTTTGGCTTAGGGATTTTGCGGTCCCGTGATTTATTTTCCTTCCACACCTTCAGCTGGAAGCAACAGCATTCTCCGCCTCCCCGGCCCCATTTGCTTGCTTCTTGGTCTTCAAATATGTGAGCTGTATCTTCCGTTGGTGCCTATTGCATTCAGAAATCCTTGATTCTGAGTTCTCTGACAAGATTATCAAAAAGGACCATTAAAAAAGCAGACCTTTCACTGGGTGTGGTGGCTCCCACCTGTAATCTCAGCACTTTGGAAGGCTGAGGCTGGAGGATCGCTTGAGCCTAGGAGTTGAAGGCTGCAGTGAGCTAGGATCGTGCCACTGCACACTCCAGCCTGGGTGACAGAGCAAGACGCTGTCTCCAAAAAAAAAGCAGACAGTTCAGTATGGTGCGGAACATCAGGATCTTGGGACACAGTCTTCCAGAACTGTCACAGTGCTCTGCAAAGCCGTGTCCCTGTCTTCATCTCCCAGCATTGGGGGGTGGGGAGTTGGAGCTCTGCCTTACCCACCAGTCCTCAAGCAAACGCCAAGGAAACCACACTGACTCCTAATGGCTGTCTCATCCAGAGGACGCACCCTCAGGACTTTTTTCTTTCTTAAGAGGATTTGTTCTTGTGGATGTCAAGGTGCCTGGCTGGGAGAAGGAGCCAGTTCCACCAGCCTCTGGGCCTTTGCTGGAGGCAAGGTCAGTCAGCCAGGCAGCTGGTGGAAGAGGACCAGGGTGGGGCCTGAGCAGGACCTTGACTCCGAAGGACTTGGAAGAGGAGGAAGAGGGAGTGGAGGCGGGAGTGGAGAGGATGGACTGGCCCTGAGACTTCTGCATTCCCAGCCCGGGGCCTGGACTTCCTGTGTTTGTCTGCTGTTTGGGGCTGGCTGATGATTAATGAGGAAATACGCATTCTGAAGAGCTTCTACCTCCCTGGAGTGTGAGGCCACATCTGTGTTTGTAACACAGCCTGTGATGTGACAGAGACATTTCGCGAGGAACTTCTGGTTCTGGTGAGGCAGCATCAGGACTCTCTAGAAGCCAGACAAGAGTGTGTTCCTACATTTGTGTGGAGGGAGGACAACAGCCACGAAGAAGCCTTCAGGAAATGAAGCGCCTTTTCTGAAGCCCTCCAGAGGATTTACCTGTCATCTGGCGTAAGACAACTCCAGTCTGTGGCTCCCCTGTGACAGGTGTTTGTCAAGTGAGTTTCTCCACAGGGCCCCTCAAGCCCCATACAGGCCGTTACCTGAGTTTCCCAGGAAAGTGCTGGACGTTTACACACATGATCTTCGCTTTCCAATTTCCACAGAGTTGAAAACTACAAGCATGGACTTCCCTGAGAGTTCAGAAATTCCAGATGGTTTCTAATCAGTGAGTGTCGCTTTCACAGTGAACTGTTCTTGGGATGGGTTGAAAGCTGAGACATGGCTGAAATTTGGTGGGCTGGGGGAGTCGGGATTCAAATAATAGAAAGTTTTTAAAAACTTCTACAGACTTTGAGGGTACAAATGCAGTTTTGTTACATGGAGATACTGTGCAGTGGGAAAGTCTGGGCAGTGGGAAAGTCTGGGCTTTTGCAAATGACTGACTCATGACGTCTGCCGTTCATTGGACAAGCTTGTAAATGCCTTTTCCACCCTCTAATGAGATGCCTTAGGGAAAGTAGAATTGTCCTGAAGTCTCTGGAAGTTCCAAGAAGGCAGGCCCTGCGTGCAAGGTGCTCAGAGCTGGAGTCTTCCGAGTGCAGGAGAAATGCCAGCGCCTTTTTATTGAGCCGTGGAGGTGTCCAGGGAGCCCCTTAGCCCCTTACACGGTTTTTGTTACAGCTATTTCCTTCTTCTTTTTTTCTTTACTTAAAAAAAATTTTCGATAGTTTTTGGGGTACCAGTGGTTGTTGGTTACGTGAATAAGTTCTTAAATGGTGATTTCTAAGATTTTAGTGCCCCTGTCACCTGAGCAGTGTACACTGTGCCTAATATGCAGTCTTTTATCCCTCACCCTCTTCCCCCCTGAGTCCCCAAAGTCTATTGTGTCATTCTTATGCCTTTGTGTCCTCATAGCTTAGCTCTCACTTATAAGTGAGAACATACGACGTTTGGTTTTTCCATTCCTGAGTTACTTCACTTAGAATAATGGCCTCCAGCTCCATCCAAGGTGCTGCAAAATACATTATTCATTCCTTTTTTATGACTAAGTAGTAGTCCGTGGTATATATATATCACATTTTCTTTATCCACTCATTGGTTGATGGGTATTTAGGTTGGTTTCATATTGTTGCAGTTGCAATTGTGCTGCTATAAACATGCATGTGCAAGAGTCTTTTTCATATGACGACTTCTTTTCCTTTGGGTAGATACCCAGTAATGGGATTGCTGGATCGGGTGGTAGTTTTACTTTTAGTTCTTTGAGGAACCTCATGCTGTTTTTCATAGTGGTTATATAATTTACATTCCCAGCAGTGTAAAAATATTCCCTTTCACCACATCCACACCAACATTTATAGCTTTTTCTTTTATGATAATTCTTGCAGGAGTAAGGCAGCATCTCATTGTGGTTTTAACTTGCATTTCCCTGATTAGTGATGTTGAGTATTTTTTCATATGTTTACTGGCTGTTTGTATATTTTCTTTTGAGAATTGTCTATTCATGTTCTTTGCCTGCTTTTTGATGGACTTATTCTTTTTTTTATTTTTTTCTTGCTGACTGTTTTAGTTCCTTGTAGATTCTGGATACTAGTCCTTTGTTGGAGGCATAGTTTGCAAATATTTTCCCCCACTCTGTGGGCTGTGTGTTTACTCTGCTGATTATTTCTTTTGCTGTGCAGAAGCTTCTTAAATTAGGTCCTATTTATTTATTTATTGCATTTGCTTTTGAGGTCTTAAAGCATTTGCTTTTGAGGTCTTGAGCTTAGGCACACTTGCTTTTGAGTGTGCCTAAGCTAATGTCCAGGGCATTTTTCTGGTGCCATCTTCTAGAATTCTTAGAGTGTCGGGTCATAGATTTAAGTCTTTCATCTATCTTGAGTTAGTTTTTGTATAAGGTGAGAGGTGGGGATTCAGTTTCATTCTTCTACGTGTGGCTTGCCAATTCTCCCAGGATCATTTATTTAATAGGGTGTCCTGTCCCCAATTTATTTTTTTGTATGCTTGGTTGAAGATCAGTTGGCTGTAAGTATTTGGCTCTATTTCTGAGTTCTCTATTTGTTCCATTAGTCTATGTGCATATTTTTATACCAGTACCAAGCTGTTTTGGTAACTATAGCCTTGTAGTATAATTTGAAGTCAGGTAATGTGAAGCCTCCAGATTTACACTCTACAGTTGTTGGGAAGAATGTTCTGTAAATATGTGTAAGGTCCATTTATTCTAGGGTATAGTTTATGTCCATTGTTTCTTTGTTGACTTTCTGCCTTGATGATCTGTCTAGTGGTATCACTGGGGTATTGAAGTTCCCCACTATTATTGTGTTGCTGTCTATCTAATATCTTAGGTCTAGTAGTAATCGTTTTTAAAATCTGGGTGCTGCAGTGTTAGGTGCATATAAATTTAGGATTGTAATATCTTGTTGAATTAATCTTTTTATCTATATAATGTCCTTCTTTGTCTTTTTTTTCAACTGTTGTTGCTTTAAAGTCTGTTTTGTCTGAAATAAAAATAGCTACTCTTACTTGCTTTTGGTTTCTGTTTGTGTGAAATATCTTTCTCCAACCTTTCACCTTGAGTTTATGTGAGTGCTTAGGTGTTAGCTGAATCTCTTGAAGACAGTAGATATTTGGTTGGTGTATTTTTGTTTTTTTAATCCATTCTGCTATTTTGTATCTTTTAAGTGGAGCATTTAGGCCATTTATATTAGGTCAATATTGAGATGTTAGGTACTGTTGTATTCATCATACTAGTTGTTACCTAGATACTTCTATTTCTAATTGTGTTACTGTTTTATAGACCCTCTGAGATTTATGCTTTAAACAGGTTCTATTTTGGTGCATATCAAACTTTTGTTTCAAGATTTAGAACTCCTTTTAGCATTTCTTGTAGTGCTGTTTTGGTAGTGGCAAATGCCTTCAGCGTTTGTTTGTCTGAAAAAGACTATCTCTCATTTATGAAGCTTAGTTTTGCTGGCTATAAAATTCTTGGCTGACAATCATTTTGTTTAAAGAGGCTAATGATAGGACTTCAATCCCTTCTGGCTTATAAGGCTTCTACTGAGGAATCTGTATGGATATTTCCCACCAAACTTGAGCAGGCACTTGTCCCTTATTCTGTTTGTTTTTGAGCTTCTTGCTGTTGCCCCAAACAGGACATTTTCTGGCACTTTTGAAGATTCCATTATCAAGCTGTTTCCAATAATCCAAAAGTAAGGGGCTAAGTGAGATCTCAAATGCACCAATTTTCTTTCTGAGAGGACTAGCTTGGTGAGTCCTGGCTGATCTTCTGAGTGTGTCTGCCTCTTGTCAGGACAGGGAGGAATTGGTGGGTGGCTAATCCTGTCTATTTAATACAATTTAATAAGGCTTAAAGACTTTAAGAAAAAAAGATTTTTCAACTAAGTGTAGGTAATTCAAGTCTGCTATAATGAAATGAATGAGAAGTTAAATCTCAGGTCCTGTTCAGACTACCCCACAGGGATATTAATGAACAATACCTGGCATATGTCTTTATTTAGTTAAAGCAGCTTGTCTGATTTCAGTTAAACTTGAAATCAGCTTTATGACAGTGTTGCAACTGCATACGCCCTTCAAATGCTATCGCCTCTCAAATCCATATCTGTAGCAACCTCACTGCTTGGTTCCTGGAGCTCTGAGGGTGTTTTTGCACTGCCTGCCCTGTGATTCTGCTAGACTCTTCTTTCATACAGAGATGAAATGCAGATGACATGTGAGGATGTTGGCAGAATGGAGTGTTGAGTAAGTTAAGCAATCTGTTCTTAGTCTGTTGCCTGACTCTGCCTGCTTGTCAGGGCCTAGAAGTCTTTCCTAACATACCTTAATCTATTGCTGCGTTGTTTTCTATAACACTGGATTCACACTTGGCTGTGACTGCTTTTGGTAAAATATGTAATTTTTAATAACTAGACGACTCAATTTCTCTTTCTTCCTCTGCTGGAGCCTGACGTTCCAGGTGACTACTTGTGGAGTTGTGTTAATCGAACCTTAAAAATTAGAGAATGATTTATTTGACACTTCATAATTCCAGATTTTGTATCAATCTGGGAAGGCTGTGATTTCATTTTGGTTTGTATACAGCTGTTGTACAACTTGCTACTGAGGCATATTTGTAGGGATTTGCTGAGTCTATGGTAGGTTATTGCAAGGGGCTGGGTCCCACAATGAAATGCTGCTGCAGCACACGTATTTCAAACCTTATATTAAATTACAGGCTGGGAGTGGTGGCTCATGCCTGTAATCCCAGCACTTTGGGAGGCCGAGACAGGCAGATCACCTGAGGTCAGGAGTTTGAGACCAGCCTTGCCAACATGGTGAAACTCCGTCTCTACTAAAAATACAAAAACAGATTAGCCCAGCGTGGTGGCGGGTGTCTGTACTCCCAGTTACCTGGGAGGCTGAGGCAGGAGAGCTGCTTGAACCCACGAGGCGGAGGTTGCAGTGAGCCGAGATCATGCCATTGCACTCCAACCTGGCCAACAGAGCGAGACTTGTTCTCAAACACAAACAAACAAACAAACAAACAAAAAATTACAGACACGAGTAGTTATAGTTTAATGCACATGTTGAATTTTGCTTTCTAAAGACCTCGGAGAAATGAAGGGGTGGAAACCCCACATTCTTTCTCGAGGCTGTGAATACCAGTAATGCACTTAAATGCTAAACGCGGGTCACGGGCCTGAGCATCTTTGCTGTCCTTCACGCTGACACTCTGGGTTTCGTTCAGTAACTTGGGTGAGATGTCCGCAGATCAAGGTGTGGCAGTTGTTTTCCCATCACGGTTTCAATTCTTGTATTTTTTGTTTCTGGGTTAGCTGTGGGATCTGCCTTCTAGGGCCTATCAGAAAAGAAAGGAGACTAGAGCCATGGATGTGTGTTGTCAACACATTATAAAGTCTCTCCTCAAAGTCCCTGATGGGACCTGGCACCTTATATTCTGGAGGGATGGGTGGACTAGCCTCGCAGGGCTGTGGAATGTGTGTAGATGCCAAAGCTGAAATGAGAACCGTTCGGGTCACTGGACTCCACTCGTTGGTGCTGCGGAGGAATGTTTGCAATAAAGAGACCCTTTCCTGAGGCTGAGGAGTGTTGTTTTGTGGGTGGTTCGTGACATGTTCAGCATGTAAGTGATCTAACCCTGAATCTTCCAGGAGGACACATCAGTACTGATGAGTGTCTTGGATAAGCCTCTCCTAGTCGAGAGAAAAAAGCAAACAGAAAAAAATGCAAGGTTGGAGGGTGACCAAGAGGGCATCAATGAACAAAGGGTGTTGGAAGGAAGGAACAAAAGGTATACATGGCAGAATCCTCGTGTGCCGTCAGTGGTCTGGCCAGGTCTTACCCCATCTATCCTGACCTCCCTGAACTCTGACCTCACTCCTTCCACCCACCCCTCGCTCTGCCACAGAGCCTTCTCTGCAGTTGGTCAAGCACAGCAGGCACAGTCCCCCTGAGGGCCTTAGCACCTGCTGTTTCCTCTACTGGGAAGGTTCTTCCTGTGGGTGTCCAGTGCGGTGGCTGTTGTCTAACCTCATATGCTGTGCATGGTGCACCTTCGTGGGGGCCTTTCTCTGACCATCCCGTTTGAAGTGGTAGCTGTCCCCCTCCTTGTCCTGTTTCTCCCCACACCTATTGCCACCTTCTAATAGGCCATGTCGTCTATGTATTCATTTGGTTGCCTGTCTTCCCTTTTGAGAATGTGAGCTCATGAAGGCAGGAGTTTTTTTCTCAGTGATTAGTGACTGAAACAGGTGTAATAAGCCCATGCTCTGCATTTTGCTCAGTCATTCAGAGGTGAGTCTACACCATCTGCATCCCTTCATGATGCAGGTGGGCTTGCGGGTGGGGTAAGACCATTTCATCCAGTTATTCTCAAATTTGACCAGGCACCAGAATCACCTGGAGGGCTTCTTTAAATCCAGAATTCTGGGCCCACCCCAGGGGTTTCTGATTCAGGAGGTCTGAGGTGGGCCCAGAAATGTGCATTTTTTTTTAAGAGTCTCGCTCTGTCACTTAGGTTGGAGTGCAATGACGTGATCTCTGCTCACTGCAACCTCCACCTCCCGGGTTCAAGCAATTTTCCTGCCTCAGCCTCCTGAGTACCTGGGATTACAGGTGCACACCACCACACCTGGCTAATTTTTGTATTTTTAGTAGAGATGGGGTATCGCCATGTTGGCCAGGCTGGTCTCGAACTCCTGACCTCAGATGATCCACCTGCCTCAGCAAGTGCTGGAATTACAGGTGTGAGCCGCCGCACCCGGCCTGTGCTTTCTAACACTTCCCAAGAGAGGCTGCCACTGTCTACACTGTGATGTGCCGATCTAATGTGTCCACCGGCACACACCAGCTGGGGGGCGGGGGAGGGTTGGCACAGAAGACTTCTGAACAGTAGATGCTCGTCAGTGATGGGCGGTTACCTGCTTGCTTTATTTTCCCAGGGCCAGGAAGAACATACGGAGGTGCAGAGCTACGGGAAAGCTGTCCTGACGGTGCTGGTCGTCCTGGCTGGGCTGGCAGGTAGGGGGCGCCTGAGCTTTGTGGGCTGTTCACCAATGTCCACTTGGAGTGTTGGGGGAAGACAAGGGCCACAGGAGGCCGCTGGAACACACAGCTGCCAGAAGAGTCTTTCTCAGCCACTTCCCACTGCAGACCTTCCCATGGCGACCTCTTCTGTGTGACCCATTTCCTCCTGCATCAACTCGACTCCTAGAGCGGTCGTTCAGGTGCCTGGCATCTCCCCCCATCCTCATCGGGGCCATCACTGTCCTGGGAGTCTGCCTTTGGTTCCTTCCCACAAGTTGTTGCACCTGCTGAAATGTCCCTTCGTCTCCCTGGTTTCTCACCTCCTCAATTTCTATCTGGCCTTCAAGGAAAACCTGACTCAGAAATCACCTCCTCCCTGAAGCCTCCTAACCCTTGCCATTTTCAGGGCGAGAATCCCAGTTTCCATTTACTGACAGGGGAAGGGTTCTGTTGTGTGTGACACACTCCAGCGCTCTCCAACGGTGTCAGCTGGAGTGAACTCCTGTGTGCAAGGTCTGGGTCTCAGACTACTTTCTTTTTTTTTTTTTTTTTAAGGCCAAATATTATTTATTCCCTTCATAGTAGATATTTAGAATATGTAAATTTTGTTTTTTTAAAAGTTATTATTTC